>NW_026126556.1:0-99572 GCF_943737965.1 Phodopus roborovskii
TAGCTGTGAGTCAGAGGGTCTATTAGCTCCTCATTCAGGTCAGCTGTCTCTGTGGGGGGATCTTTAGCCTGAGCCTTGCTCCATTTTCTTATCACTCCCCTCCCTGTCAGTAACTATATTCCAGGAGGTGCATTTGACATAATTTTATACTTAATTGAAAATAGAAAGGGTTGGAGCATCTTTGCTTGTATTTTCAACAAAGCTTTCATTCTGAAAACCAAACTTTCTGCTTATACAACCTGTTATACGTTCAGTTGAATATAGGACCATATCCTATTCTTAATTGAAGACTTGGTTAATAATCCACTGGACTATAAGGTAAATAGGTATCTTTTTCCTTAGCATATAGCTTTTCTTGCAATGGGAACTGTCACCATTTTTATTTTCCAGTAGTTTCCCCCAAAAGATGTATTCCTTTCCCGTTTCCAATTTCTGCTACAATCTCTAAAAGTAATAATAAATGAACATACTGTAAGAGAAAGTAGACACTATCTCAGCCCAAATCCCTCGACTTACAATCTGTCTTACCTTTCCAGATATACTATGGCAATGGTGGTACAGAATTTCTGGTAGTTCGACAACCAATGTCTGACTTGACTTATGGCTATTGCACTGTAAGGACTGCATGCCCAACATTGGAGTTTGGTAACCATGAAAAAAGAGAGTAGAGAGCCCAGAGGCCTAGGTAAAACCACACACTACTGGTGGTGGAAAACACACACACACACACACACACACACACACACACACACACACACACACCAATAAACTGATTTCCAATGATATCCTGCCATGCGTATAGAACAATAGCTTATCCAGTCATCATAGAGGCTGTTTCCTTCTGATGGCAATGTCAACGATTTCAAAGACCACATGCAGACATTATGCAGATAGAGAGAGCCTAAATTACAGATCTCCAACAAGTCCCACCCCCCTCAGAGCTCAGGAATCCTGGCGAGATGATTTGGAAACACTGTAAGAAAAAGAGGCAAGAGGACACACACAGGAGTAAGAAAGTACTGAATGAACTGAGCAACATGGATTAAGGCTCACTGAGGTAGAACCAGCAAGCTCAGACCTCTTATTTGTCTGAATCAGGATTCTGCATTTATATCAGGTGCCTTTACCTTAGAATTTTAATGTGAGTCGGGACTGTGAGAAAGAGTTGGTATGTGAATCTTGTTCCTGTCCTGGGATTCATTTTCTCCTGATGGGTTGCTGTAAACCACTTTTGGCATGATAGTTTGGCTTCACATATATTTTATTGTGTCATGCTTTGTTATTACCTCTTAGAAGCCTGGCATTTCCTAATGACAGAGTGAAAGGAGTGGATCCAGATGGAGGGGAGGTGGAGAGGAACTGGGGGCAGCAGAGGGAGGGGAAAGGAGAATTAGGATGTGTTGTGTACACACCCAGAATCTCTGTTTTCAATAAAAAAAAAATATAAAATAAAAACAAACAGGGAAAACGAAACAGCCAAAAGGAAATCAAAAGAAACACATAAGAGGCTGAGACCTACAAATTTGCATACACAGTAAACCCATAGTAACAAAATTGGAAGCCATAATATATAAGCAAAAGAAACATAAGGTACATTATTTATAGAAGAAGCAGTTTGAAACAAATAATCTCACTGATTTTGTTTCCTATTGGCCAATTACTGCTTGCCACAGGGCCTGCTCTTGAGTGTGTTGCCAGTGTAACTCCACTGGAGGAAACTTCTCACCTTTTGTGTGGTCACCAACTGGAGAGAGTTCTACCACTGTTTGGGAACTTGTTTCCACTCTTCCTGTCAGAACCGGGGATCCCATCTGGCTGAGAGCTATGCTTCCCTGTGTATGCTGCCATGGTTCTGTGATGTTATATGTGTGTCTGTGTGGCAATCCTGTTGTGCCCAGAATGCTTGTTTCCCTGATGTCTCCCATCCCCGCTGGCTCTTACAGTCAGTCTCCTCTGTTGGGGGGAGGATTTGATGGAGACATCCCATTTAGATTGGAGGTCCCAGGCAGTCTCCTTCTCTTCATATTATTCAGTTGTCCCTGTATTTGCCACCATCTGCTGCAGGAAGAAGGTTCTCTGTTGATGGCTGAGGGAGACATTGATCCATTTCTATAGCAGAGTGTCATTAGAGTAATTTTATTGCTAGTGTTTGTTTAGCTGAACAGTGGTATTTGCTTTTTCTTAGACTCATGCCTTATCTAATGTTATATTGTTAGCCATCCAGCAGTGTCGTGGATGCCTTTCATCTCATGCAGTAGGCCTTAACTGCAATCACATAGTGGCCTGTTACTCTCACAATTTTTGAGCTACTAGTGCACCAGCGTGTCATGCACCGAAGACACCTTTTTGACACAAGCTTTGTAGCCAGGCCTGTGTTTCCCTTTCTCCTCTGCTAGTGTGCAAAGTACCTACCAGTACCATGAACACTAGTCAATATAGGGGAGACTCTAAGTTATCACTAGCTTGACTTTTCCACATAACGTAAGTCATATAAGTGTTAGCTTCACCAATTATATCTTACCACTAGTTTGTGGTGAGCAGTTAATAACCTGGTCAAATCCTAAATTATTTGGAAGGTTCTATGGAAACTCTTTTGGTCTGCTATTTAATTAAATGTAACCCATTCCTGGTAATGAACGTTTCATTTGATACCCAGAGACATCTTAGATATCTTGGTGGGGTGTCAAGTTGTGTGTTTGTGTGTGTGTGTGTTTATCTCTGTGTGCCCATACCTGTGCACTACATATTTAATGTATATGTATTATACAAAATATGTATTAGCTTTTACTGTATTCAGTTTCCATATTGCCTTCAAATATTCCTTACTTTTAGCTGTCCCTCCCTGTATTTCTTCTGCCTTACAACCACTTCCTCCCTCTCTTTTTGCTGGATACACCTGTTCTAGCCCCTACCACCACTTTCTATCCACGTTGTCATAGGCTTTCCATTGCTGTGAAGATATACTATGACCTCAGCAACTCTATGTTGAAAATGACTGAATTGGGGCTGGTATATAAATTTAGAGGTTTAGTCCATTGTCGTCACTGTTAGACAGGATGGTGTGGAGTCACACATGGTGCTGGAGAAGGAGCTGGGAGCTCTTCTGTATCTTGATTCTCATGCAGCAGAAGGGAATCTTTGTTACTGGGTGGAGCTTGATCAAGTGAGGCCTCAAACCCACCCCCACAGTGACACATTCCTCTAACAAGGCTACCCTTTTTCTAACAAAGCCACACCTCCTAAGAGTGCATTCCTATGTGAACCATTTTTTTCAAACAACCAAATTTATTTATTCTGTTTCCCCTTCCTCAAGGTTCTCTCCCTCTCCCTAGTCCCTTAGTCTGTTCTTAACCCTCTGTGGTTATGTGCATGTTGCCCTGCTTTTCAAAGACTTCACATCTAACAACCCAAATTTCGTTAAAAAAAAAAAAAAAAAAAGTATACAGCAAAATTGTCATAGCAAATACCGTAAAATAGCTCAATATGTATGAATGCTTTCTGCTCTTCCAGAAGACTACAGTTCAGTTCCCAGAACCCACAACCAGTGTCTCACAACTGTATTTAGCACAGATCCAAAGGATGTGATGACTCTGACCCTAAGAACACATTCACACAGATGCATAAACCACATACTGTGCATCCACACATATGTGCAACCCATAGATATACACACACACGTACAACCCACATATTGTACATACATACACAACCACACACCCACATAGTTTCATACACACACAAATGAATATACCCACATATCTTAAATGTACACACACACATAACCACAATATGTACATACACAAACATGCACACACCCACATAGTATACATGCACACACACATGCACTTACCCACATACTATACATATACACAGTGCATATACCCACATATTATCCATACACACACACACTCATATTCATATACTGTCCACACACACACACACACACACGCACATACTGTAAACATAAAATCCCACATACTCTACATACACATATACCCATATACTGTACATACACTCCCACATGCACACACCCACATAGTATACATACACACACATGCACATACACACACACACATATATTATATATACACTCACATGCACATGCACACATACTGTACATATATATGCATACATATATACCATACATCTATACATATCTATATAGTTTACATACATGCGCTAAATGTATGTACATACACACATTCTGTACTTACAGCCATACATGCAAATACTCACAAACTGTACATACACACTCACCCACATACTATCCATACACACACACAAACACACACATCCAAATACTAATATATTGTCCCACCCAAAACCCACCCACAAACTGTACCTACACACACATAAGCACATACCCATATACTGTACAGACAAACACATAATGTTAAAATGCACTTTTCATTCATAGGGGAAAGCCTTGTACTTTTGTCCAGAGTGAGATGCCCATGAGGGGAACTCCCTGAGTACTTAGCTCTGAAACCAAAGAAATAACAGGCAGGTCATCTGGAAGGTACATTATTTGGAAGTATGTGCTGTCCACAGTCAAGGGTCCCAGCGGCCACAATGAAACACTGGAGACAGCAAACAACTATACAGCATGGATATTGTAAAGGGTGATGCTTCTCTGATTTCTTTCTCTGCCTCTTCGAATCCCCCATGACAGCGCCCTACCAGCAGGAAGTAGTTTGGAAAGAACGACACCCAAATTCCCAAATATTGTGTATAAATGTTTGTTTTCATTTAATTGGACTCTGTTATATAAAAATAAATAAAAACTTATAAATAAAAAAAATAACTATACAGCTTCCAAATCTTTTCTATCTGCATCTGAAGCACCATAAAATTTTCAGGCTTGCTCTTTCACTTGGAAGCATGGTTTAAACTTCACTCATGTTGTAGTTTTGCAGCAATTGTTTGCTTTTCTTTTCAATCACTGAGTAGTACTGTATAGACGGACCATTTGTCCTGGTTGGTTTTGTCAGCTTAACACAGCTAGAATTATTTGGGAAGAGGACCTACATTTGAGAAAATGCCTCCATCAGTTTGGTGTGTATATGGAAGTTTGTGGGATGTTCTTGATTAATGATGGATGTGGGAGGGCTCAGTGTACTAGGCCACTCTGGGCTGTTGGTTCTGGGTTGTATAAGGAAACAAATGGAACAAGCCGGAATGCAGCATTCCTCCATGGTCTCTGATCAGTTCCTGCCTGCAGGTTCCTCCCTTGTGTTCCTGACCTGAATTCCCAACATGATGAAATACCACAGTTAGATGAATTAAACGCTGTCCTCTATAAGTTGCTTCTGGTAAGAGTTTTTATCACAATAGAATCCTGCTGTTCCTGAAGGAACAGGACCGGAGGGGTATCCATCTTATCTCAAGTCTACATCACACAGTCCATTGCAAGCTAAAGCCACCCTATACAACCCCAAACTCCTTTTTGCAAGGTTGTTCTCCCTTTCTTGGAGCTATCTGGCAGTCTGTTTCTTAACGAAGGCTTTGCCTTTGGCCTTTGCTACTTCTGGTGGTCTCAGTCTCTCATAAGTCTCATGTCATTTTAATCACAATCTTAAAGATGTGAGGGGAGTAAAACTTGTAACACACTTGAACTGACATGAAGCCAATATTGAATGTTGGGCTGAGTATTAAGTTTATGTGAGTATTTAGTGAACTTGTGACATGGGCATGTAAACATCTGGTATTGGCATTTCTAAAGAAGAGAACTTGCAATGCCAACAAATGTGACAAGGAACACAGGAATACTTGTGACTTCCTCCATGTCTAAAGAATAGTTAGGGTAAATGATGGTCTTACATATCAAATGTTTCTCTGTAAACAAACAATGCTGTGTATTCAATAACCCTGAAAGTACTGGCCTTGACACAGTCTTTCCCACTGAAATGTAGATTTGTAACTCTGTTACCAAAAGAACCATACTAATAAAAACAAGCCTTGTCCTGCACATCCCACTCAAGTGCTCAGCTGCCTCCAGTCCCTTGGTTTCTCTGTTTCTGGTTTCCCCTCCTTTATCAGGAAAGGCAAGTTAGTCAACCTTCCTAAAAAATCTACCTTGCATAAGTTGTTAACTTTTCCACACAGAGAAAATTTTTCACAGAGAGAAATCTTAATTTTATTGTGTATTCCTGTGTTTACCCTGAAAAAAAGATGATAGTACAACTTTAAAAGGAGAAATATACCAAAATTCATAGTAAATAGCAACGACCAGCCAAGGTATTATAAAACTCAATAGCAATATCTTAATTCCAACACTTACACTGGCTCTCTAAGCAATACTGGACTGTTCTCATACAACTGATGAGACACTGTTAACCTTACTCAAAATTGTTCTTCCACGTGTACAAACATAAAAATGAAATTTCTGTTTCATTGGTATCACCAGTATGCAAATAAAAGAGACTTAAAATAAGAAAGACTTACCAAACAGGACCCCAAAGAAAACATCACTCCTAGAACTAACTTTGTCATCTGCCTGTGAAACAGGTTTACTGGCTGAAGTATGCTAACAATGTAAAGATGCCAGGTGCCAGTGCCAGTGCCTGGGCTCTGTGCCCTACCTTCCACCAGAACCCAGACTAGGTAACTTTCTGTAGAGAAGAGACCTCCATCAGATTTCTACTGAAATAGCAAAGAATGGAGCATAGCTGGTGGATGCATGTGCCACCTGACCTTCCTGCATATGTCTTGCTCTTTACAGTCCATGGCTCAAATACCCCCACACCTGCTCATGCACACTTCTTTCTGACCTGGACTGGAAGTTCTAGGGACATCAGTATAGAAGTCAGGGGCAGATGGACAAGGGCGCCAACAGCTTCTTTGAAGAACTGCTTAGACATCAAGGCCAGACAGACAGCTCATCCCTTGGATAGCAGACCTGGTCTATTTCAGTAGAAATCTCACAAGAACAACTAGAAACCAGGACAGACTTTCAACAATTCCCATCAGAGGATCTCACCTCAGGTTAAACACAAGACCAGTTCAGCCCTGGAGGACCACAACATAAATTGAATGATGATGGCCTTCAGCATATTTATAAACCCTGGTTTTTCATATGAGTTTTCTTTCAGTTACTTAGTTATGTTGCTGTTGTCAAGGCAAGCTGTGGATTAGTCTGAATTTATGGGTCTCTCATCTTGAATGTGTGTGTTAAGTATAAACACATTTAGGATTGCTTTGATGGATTGAAACAACATGGCCCCCAAAGGGAGTTTCACTATTTGGAGGCTTGACCTTGTTGGAGGAAGTGTGTCACTGTGGGGGAGGGCTTTGAGTTCTCTTTTGCTCAAGCTTCCCTCAATGTAACTTCCTGTTGCCTCTGAACAAGATGTAAGTACTCTTGGTTTCAGATCCACATATACCTGCACGCCATTATGCTCCCCATCATGACGATGATGGACTGAACCTCTGCAACTATAAGGAGACAGATATTTCCTATATGAGTTGCCATAGTCATGGTGTCTTTTCACAGCAATAGAAACCTCACTGAGACAAACATTGTGTTAAGAAAGATGGATGGTCCAGGGTGTATCATCTCCACATGATGGTGAGAATTGAATACCATAATAACAGGAGACAGTGTAATAATTCATCGGAAGTATTCTGAACTTCGTGCGTTTTGAGTCGGTTTGCTGACATTTTCCTAGCAATCTCTTAAATGATGTTACAACATATGATTCACAAACTGGAAGATAATACAAATAGCAGTTCTAATGCATTCTTAATCCAACAGAATCACTCATGATGGTTATAAACCTCATTTCTGCAACGGTCATGTGGCCTTATATGGTTCTTAAAACTTCCTCTACTAGCCATTCTGTATTTCCACCAAGCTCTGCAAGCACCTGTGCAGGCCTTGAGTTTTCATGGAGGAGTGACACATACCTTCATTACTGAATGTCTGTGCCCTCTGTTATCCTTCCTGGGTAGCCTGTTGGAGTTTACCACTGTCTTTCATCATAGGACATGGTGGCACCGAGAGATGCCTCAGTGGATTCCCTGCACTTCAGATATAATCTTACCTCCAATGTGGAGAAACAATGCACTTGGCTCATGGTTATTTAGAGCAATTGCTGCTCCAAACACGGTTATATTTTACTTAGCCTGTTGGGTTAAGAGGATCAGAAGACCAAAGTGACCAAGGAAGTCTGAGCTTAAAGTTCAATGGAATGTTTGTTATGGCTCATTTCAGGTGCACTGGCCCCTGGAACCAAATCAAATACGGTAGAAGCATTATGGTTGAGGGACCAGGAAATAAACATTTCCCTAGTGGGTTACTAGGGTACCAGTGAGAGGAACTACTCCCTTTCCACCCCTAGATTCCAAGACATGTGTATCCTGGCTATGGGATAAACCATACATACATTGGTCACAGATTAAAAACATCATATGCTGCTTTCTGAGAAACCTGCCCTAGATCTCCAGGGTGGAGTCAAAAGGCCATTTCATCATCCTATCACGCCAGCTGCTTCAGGATGGTGGGGAGCACGGAGAGACCAGTGGATCCCATGATCATGGGTTGAATTTCACACTTATCTGTGAAGGGAATTCCTTGGTCAGAATCATTCTGTGTGAAATACGACGATACTCAATGAAGCAGTCTATAAGACCACGGACGTTGCATTTGTCTGCTGAATTATGTGCAGGAGAGGCAAATCCCAAACCAGAATAATTATCTACTCCATTAAAGACAAAACCTGTCCTTTTCACAGAGGCACCGGTCCAATATCTTCAACCTGCCACCCAGGGAAAGGTGCCATATCTGGGACCTAGTGTTGGTTTCTGCTGCTGGAAGATGTGGCACTCAGACAGAGCTGTAGCCCAGCCAGCCTTGGTCAGTGGAAGTCCAGGTTGCTGAGCCCATGCATGACCCCATCTCTGCCACCATGGTTACTTTGTTTTTGAGCCCATTGAGCAATGCCAGGAATGGCTGGGGAGAAAGCCTGTTTGTCCCCCAGAATAAGTCATTTTATCTACTTGATTACCTCTGCTGGTCACCTTGAACGAACATTTACTTGGGACACAAGTATCCTCACATCCTTTGCCCATTTGCAGAGATGTAGCCACATTCTTTTCCCCCCCCAGATATCTTTCTCACCAATTTTCCAATCATGCTCTTTTCAAGTCCCTGACCATCAAGCCAAACCATTGGCTACAGTCCATGAGTCAATGAACAAAATAACTAGAATACTATGTGTACTGCACATGTTCTTCCCACTGTGAAGATTTCCCTTTGCCACTGTCTTTCAGATTTGTCCCATAAAGGGGTTGTAGTGCTGAAGCTGTAATGCTGTACTTCTGGGTGGTGCTTGTATAACATGCAGAACCATCAAGAAACCTGGTCCTCAGCCAGGCATTCGTAGGAAACAAAAAGCATTTGCTAAATCAGTAGCTGCATACTATTACCAGGAGGTGTGTTAATGTGCTCAAATCAAGTTAGGACACTATGTCTGGTGCAGAAGCTGCAATCAGAGTTACTACCTGATCAAGATTTTTAGTCAACTGTCATTCTCAGTGATCCATCTGTCCTCTGCTTGGGCCAGATAGGAGAATTACAGAGAGATTTGGGAGAATCAGCAGCCATGCAGCTATGCAGCAGTCCAAGATGGTGCCTCTGATTTCTGTTGTTCCTCTAGGGATGCTAGACTAGTTTTGCTTCATTATTTTCTTTGACAGAGGCAACTCTAAAGCCTTCCATTTAGCCTTCCAACCATAACAACCCTCATTCCACAGGTCAGGAAATCAAATGGAGACTTCTGCCTACTTCTAAGTATATCTGTCTTACTATGCATTCTGGAACTGGGGAAATAAACACAGTGTGAGTTCAGGGACTCCAGGGTCTAATATGAGTCACATTTCAGCCAAAGCTCCATTACTCACCTGGCCTTCCATAAGCGGTTACTTTAACTGGAGGGACACAATGATTCTTGGGACCTCCTGCAATCAGTATCAACTCAAAACCTGTATCCAGTAGAACCTGGACACTCTGATTGTTTCCTTTCCCACAGTGTACACTTACCATTGTAAAAAGCCATAGGTCATTTGGGGGATGAACTAGAGAAAGGCTAACAGAAAGACTTTTATGTATCTTAGGAAGGTCCTTCCTGGGGAGCCTGGCCACCCCTTCATTCAAGGGATTATGGATCTGCAACCTGGCTCATGTCTGGAAAGTGATTCACTGGCTGAGATTGTCTTTGCTGTGATTCAATGTAGTTCTTCTCTCATTGGTTTGCGGATTTTCAACCATACAGATTTAATAAAAATTCAGTATGATTCTTATCTATTTTGTGCCCGGAAACACTAACATTTATTATACAAGCCATGCTAATAAAAAATGCACTTTGCTTGTGCTGATCATTCCTGGTTGGGCCAAAACACATTGTCATGTCTATGCTATCCATTATGATGAGTACATTTACCTTGCTTTAGCAATTGAATGCTGCCACCTGGCCCGGTACCTCACAGCCCAACTGAACCCACTGTATTTCATTTATCCAGCTGAGCAGCAGCATATCCACCCTTCGGTCTGGAACAAGGAAAGGGACAATAGCAAATTTCTTCAAATGTGCTGGTGTCCCTCTCAGCGTTTTTCATCTTGTAGGAATTTTGTAAGGCAACTCTTCTGGGCCTTCCCATTGTGGAAGATTAGGTTTTACACAGCACACCAACTCTAGAATTGAAATTTCCCAAACCTTAAATGTCCTTCTTCTACGTTAAGTCAGGGAATATGAGGCATCTCTTAACTGCTTTTCAGCACGCCATCTTTTGAGAAACGCCTCAGCCAACTTTTCAAGTAAACATTTGACCCATTTTTTGTTTTTAACTTTCTAGCTTCTGTATTAACCCTAGACTCTCCATTCCTTTGATCTTTATCAGTAAACTCAGGCTGCTCTAGTTTTATGTTCTTTCCACCATTATCCCATACCTGTAAAATCCATCCCCACACATATTCCCCAGACTTCTGCTTGAATGAATTAGCAAATGTATTCAGCTCTTCGGTAGTGGAGCACATATCCTCATGGACTCAATTTTTTATTTCCCTTCTAGGAAGCTGTGAAACCATCATGGGAAATGGGCATCCCTGAGGGGATAGAGGGATAAAACAATACAGGTAAAGAGGGCTAAGCTTATCCTAAGGGCAGGTAAGTTGTGTGCAAATCTCTTCAGGAAAATACATACTGAGATGGAAATATTTTGCTTAGCCCAAGGCTGTCATAACAGATTCAACTTCTGAAACCATTAATGCCCTAAACCTCCGAGACTATTAATGAAGCCATAACTAAACACCAAATTAAATGTTTTCTCTCCTAATAGTTGCCTGTGGAATGGTATGGCTTCACAGCAACAGAACATTGACTGAGACAAATGCATACATGTGATTAAATATTTAAAAATACATCTTCAAAATGAAAATGATGATGAGAAAAAGCAAAAATGATTATGTATAGAGGAAACACCGCATCTATAGAAAAGGGCACTCCCAACGACAAATAGGTTTTTGAATGAAAATCTTAGTACCACATGTCATTGGCTAGGAGAGTCTCTAAATTCTCACCGACACTGCCTCATTTGCATTCCAGAATGAGAAAGTAGCACTTTATTGCTGAAGACATTACATACTTTGGATGCAGGACATGGAGAAATAAAATTAGAATTGGCTTTCATACTATGTCTGTACTGGCTAGCTTTCAGAGTACCTGGTGTTGCTATGTGGCTTTCTAGGAAATAATTATCACCAACAGTCCAGCTTGGCTCTGGTGAGATAGTGGCACAACTATCATGAGTACCACCAATATCTTTGTTATGGGATTTATAATCACTCTGCAAGAGGGAATTCACACCTGGAACTGACATTCAGCACAAAAATCTGTTGGTAGGGAAGGTCACCGACCCCAGTGTGGAGTTCAATGTTATTTGTTTGATAAATGGATGTGATGTGGCTGCCTTCTTAACATTGTATCTGTCCTTATAGATCACTACTGGTGTCACCTGCAATGGGTCATGGAAGGAGACTTGCATTTTGGAAGGTATTGTATACTTCAGAGATTCAGAACCATTAGCATAGCCAATGAGGACATGTGACTGTCACTGTGGCAAGACCATCCCGTTCTTAGCCCTATGTAGTCCTTTATCTCACTATCACAGAAGAGCGAAGGGGGGAGGAATGAGAGTCATTGAAGTGATGGGAGTGCAGCAGCTCCTTTGAATAGAAATATTCCCTCATTGAAGGGGCTCATGAGACTCAGTAAGTAAACAGCTCTATAGGTCTGAGGGTCATAATGACCCTTCCTCAAGATTATGGAAGTAATAACCAACAACTGGCTAGAGGTTCAACCAAGTTGCCGGGTGGAGATTCTTTGCCCCAAAGAGTTTCCTGTGAGTCTAGCAGAGGGCTCCAAGGCTACAGCATTCATGAGTCATCAGTCACACCAAGGTGGACTTTTTGCTGATACAGAAACATTGGAATCATCCCAGCTCCTGTAAATAGCCCCGACAAACACTTCCGATCCACAAATTGGACTTTGGAGTATTCATTATCCTGGCCCTGTATCTGAATAGACGTATATCCTGTCTGTTCAGGAAAAGTCCCACACAAAATTATTACTGTTGTTTTCACTTCGTGTAATTTTATATATAGTCATCTCTAGTACAAAACTATGTTGAAAATTCTAGAAACTGGCTCTGTAATGTGACATTTGGACAGCAGACTCAGTGTTTTTCTCAGAATGTCCTCCAAACTCCTGTCCTGTGTCAAACTGCTCACCGATTCTCACAGGAATAAGAAGAAAACTAATGGCCTAAACATATTCAAAAAAGAGAAAGCCAGCCCACTAACTCTATGGGCAGAGAACTGCTAGAACCCTGCACCTATCTTGGAACTGAGCTAGGAAATATTCCTTAGGGAGACTTGGGAAGCTAACTTTTTCTCCTCTCTTCCTATTTATTCACACCTGAAGAAAGATTCCTAACACCCTGTCAGCTGCTTATGGGTTCAGCTCCCATAAGCTTAAAAGATGATCATTTCTCTATTTTCATGAATGGCTATTTAATTTTTGACATGGTTTTTATATAAGGCAGAGTGCTAAAATAGTAACCCTTTAAAATTCACAGATCCCAATGGAGAATAATTCCCAACTGCTGCCACTAAACATCTGCTCCGGTAGGTTTGCTAGCACTTACAGACTAAAATGGTGATTGCTCCTGCTCCCAAACATTGTTTTTTATTTTGTTTATTGTTGCCCTCAATTTAAATGAAAATAACACACACACACACACTTTCCTTCATTTTAGTTGAAAATAACATACCCCCACCCACCCTACACTACATACATATATATTACGCAAATACAAATATTTAAAGGATTTTTTTTTGTGTCGTCTCTTTAATTGCAAACTAATAAATGAATTCGTAAATATCCATTATAGGGCTTCTGCTCTTTCTTCTAAGTTGAACAACTGTTATTTTTCTATCATTAGCTATGCTTAACTAAGCCAACCACAACTTCTTACATCTTAATACTCCCCTATACACAGACACACAGACACAAATTGGAAGTACACCCAATTCAGCAAATTTTCTTCAAAAATATCAAGAGTGATGTATTTATATGAGTATAAAATCTCAAAAATCTCATTGTATTAATAGAATCAAACAGTATAAGGATAAAACAGTATAATTGTTTTAGTACAATTAATATATATATACATATATATATATGTATATATAAATATGATACAGATAAATCAGATAAATGTTTATAGAATAGAAAACTAGAATGGATTTTCTAAGCTTTTCAAAGGATTTTGTTCTGGTTTTTGTTTGTTTTGTTTTTTGAGACATGGGCTTTCTGTGTATTGTTTTGAAGTTTGTCCTGAACTCACCCTCTAGAGGCAGGCTGCCTCTGCCTCCCTAGTGGTGGGATTAAAAGCATGCACCACCAACTCCTTGCAGCTTCTCTAAGCTCTAAAGGTCAGAACATAACATTATTTAAGTGCTATAAATAATGAGATTTAAAGATATTATATATGATTTGATAAACTTCTAAGGTCTAAAAGCAATAATTACAAAAATCTGACTATATATATATATATATATATGTATATATATATATATATATATATGTCTATCAAGGTTTGTTTAAAAATACCTGTCTATTAAACTACCATAGTTAGTTAAATGCATCAGAGAGTTATCTACATCCTCTCTTTAGCTATACTGGGTCTTCATCCACCATTCCTAATTGTCTGTCACTGGAGGGTCAGTACGGTTAGTCTCCACTCTGAATGACTTGTAAGGCAATGTCTTGGGGGGTCTGGGGATGGGAGGCATACTTTTCAAACATTACTGGTACATCATACAAGCCTTCCAGTCTCTATTCACCCACAGGTTATCCTGTTGGATGGTCACGTCCAGGTTTCATAATAGAATTTTCCTTGGGTCCAATGCTCTATGTTTCTAAAGAATAGACAGCTGGGGGTGCCAGTTAACATAACCTGAAGGTGTCTACCTGGTGTGCATGAAGTTGACTTCTTAAGGATCTGTCATTAGCCATGTCTTATAATGTCTCCATAGAAAAAATTTCACTCAGATCTTTTGCTCTCAGCCACACCCTGGACAAGGTGATCATCTATGGGATGAGGAGATGAACATCTACAACATGGGTTCTTTCATGTTTAGACTGACTGATGTGTTATCCCTCCAATTATATTGTTGTCTTGGAGAGTTCCAATATAAAAGTGGAAAAACTTCAAAATTCCTTGTAGTAATAGTTCATCACTGCCCCCTCTCCCCATGTGCTCTGGAGATCTTGTCTCTTCCCCGTCTCAGAACACTCTTATAAACAGAAACTCGCTACAATAACAATTGATTGTGAGACAGAAAATGTAAAAGCCAGATGTGCCTAGAGAGACAGAGTCTGCGTTTGACAGAGCAATACTGTAAGCACAAACTGCTATATCCAGCGAAAGTACTGAAATTGAAAGAGAGCTAACATTTTCCATGAGGATTCTTGAAAGCCTGTTTCGGTCTGAGGGAGATAATGAAAGCACAGCTAAGATGTCACATGGAATAAACAAGAGATAGCAGAACAGTCCTTCAAAATAGTCTCAGAAAACAAAATGATACACATATTTCAACCGGAACGCTGAATGTTAAGTCTTAACTCCACAATAAAAGACACTGCCAAGTAGAATATACTAGAAAATACCATTCATCTTTCTACTGCCCCGAGAAACACTTTCTTATAACAAATAGAACCATCTAAGATGAATGGTGGGGAAGGTATATACAAGCCATGGAATTATTATAGACATCCACAGTAATAGAAACCACGGAGAATACAAAACCTCACTGGCTGTGTTATGGTAAGTGTGTCAATGAAGAAAGCAAGGAAGAACTTTTAAAATGTTTTGTAAACCTAAATTAAACCTAAAAAAAAAAAAAAACCAAAATATATAAATGGGACATGAGCTGGAGAGATGGATCAGCCATTAAAGGCTAGGCTCACAACCAAAAACACAGTGGGACACAAGGAAGGCAGTCTTAAAGGGAATTGTTTACACTGATAATTATCTACCTTTTAAGAAGTCCCAATAATATTCTTTTTTCTTTTTCTGGTTTTGTTTTTTTCCAGACAGGATTTCTATTTGTAGCTTTGTTGTCTCTCCTGGAATGCACTCTGTAGACAGACTGGCCTCAAACTCACAGGGACCCAACTGCCTCTGCCTCCCGAGTAGTTGTTTTAAAGGCATGTGAAACCATAACCTGGCAAGTCCCAATAATTTGATGTGATTATTCTTAAGGCCTTGAAAAAAATATCTAGAAACATAATACGGGAAAAGATCATGAAAAGTGTGGCTGAAACTAGTGGAACAGAAAATTAAAATATTATTAAAATGAAATTGACTCTTTGAAAAAGCAAATACTATTGATAAACTTTTAGACAAATCAATGGATGAAATACCTCAGTTAGTAAAAGAAGGCATGAAATTAGTAAACTTTACTACAGATATGCATGAAATTCAGAAAAGAATATGGGCATAATTAAAACAAGAAAAGTCCTACTCCACTAAATTAGAACACATAAAATCACTGGATGCATTTCTAGAATCATCCTATATAAATATTTAAACCAGATAAAATAAGTGATTTAAACTTATTTAAAACTAGAAGCAAACTTGAAACAGTAACACAAAGTCTCCCAATGATAATGTGTTTACCACTCTAAGATAACAGTGGGAAATGAGGGAATGGGGCTGATAAATATTGTGAATTAAGTTCTCACATAATAGCCACGTTTATTCTGAGCATCATCCAATTTATACTCAGAGGATTAAGTAGTCACGTGCATAGACACAAGTGCAAGTGACATGTGACAGGCAAGTTATATGTGTCAAAACAGCCATGTATATTTGTGTGTGTGTGTGTGTGTGTGTGTGTTTGTGTGTGTGCTTGTATGTATACAATCACTCCTCTGTAAAAATAATGAAATGAAAATTTCAGGACAATATATATGGCCAGATAAAAATATATTCCCAGATCAGCCAGGTTCAAAAAGTCAAATGTTGTATGTTCTCATAATATGGAACCCTATCTTTGAAGGTTCTGTATGCTAAACAGGGCTACACTTGGAAGCTGTATAATTAGAAATGAAGCATTGTGGATGGACCTATTGAGGGAGAAGAGACTGAAAATACAGTATGGAAGGGGAAAGCTGAAAAATATCTAAACATGGAGGTGTTAGGATGTGGGGAAATGAGAGGTAAATGCTTCATCAAAATGAGGATTAGGTAAAGACACTATATTAACTCATCATTTTGCCACCTGAGTAAAATATGATTGGAGGAGACAATAGACCAAAGTTGACAAAAAATAACAGTGGGAGAATGAACTAAAATTTCAAGTGGATATGAGAGTAAAGGGTATGTGAGGGCAAGGCATAAGGTGTGGGTTAACCAAAACTAAAGATCCATGAAGAAGTATGTGGAAATCCACTAATTGAATTTAAAATATATACTAAAAAGAGTATATGCAGAGGAAAATGGAAAATGTTGAAATGCTGCTTGGAGAATCCTTTGGACTTTGAATATAACTTCAAGAACCAGATACATTATTTGTAATAGCAAGAACCTGGAAACAACCTAGATAACCATCAACTGAAGAATGGATAAAGAAGATGTGGCACATTTACACAATGGAATACTACTCTATTGAAAAAAAAATACAATGGAATCCTGAAATTAGCATGCAAATAGGTGGATCTTGAAGAAACCATCCTGAGTGAGGTAACCCAGTCACAAAAAGAGGAATATGGTATGTACTCATTCATATATGGATTTTAGACTTAGAGCAAAGGATCATCAGCCTATAACTCACACCACCAGAGAAACTAGGATACAAGGGAGAGGGGAAAGGGACAAGATCTCCTGAGCATATAGGAATTGGGGGAGGGGGCAGTGAGTGGAGATGGAGCTAGGAGAAAGAGAAGGGGAGGAGAAGAAAGCACATGGGACTAGGAATATAGAGTCAGGGGAGGAATAGACAAGAGAAATAAAAAGAGAGATACCATAAAATAGTGAGCCCTTATAGTTTTGAAGAGAACTGACTCTAGAGACATGTCTAGAGAATTACAAGACTGACCCCTACTATCAATTTGAGCAACAGTGGAAAGGCTAACATAAATGCCGTTCCCTGATAATGAGATTGATGACTAAGTTATCTACCATCATGGAGTCCTCATTTAGTAGGTGACAGAAACAGAAACAGACACCCATAGCTAAACACTGAGCCAGACTGGAATCCAGATACAGAGAGGGAGGACAAGACCAGGCTATAGAAACCCACTGTCAGAGACAGCTGACCTGAACAAAGAGGAGCAAATGGACCCCCACACTGATACTTTGGAAACCAGCATTGGAATGACTCAGACCCCCTGAATATGGGTCCCAGAAGTCCTCGGCAATCTAAGGGACCTCTGACAGTAGAACCAGGATGTATCCCTGGTGCAAAAAAGGACTTTGGGAGCAAATTCCTCATGGAGGGATAATCCCTTAACCTAGAGGCAGGAGGGCAGGCCTAGTTCCTACTCCAAATGACTTGACATATTTTCTTGACGCTTGCTGGAAGATATCACCTTCCTTGTGGAGTGTGTGTGTGTGTTTTTGGGGGGATGGAATGGGAGGATGGTTGAGATTGCATGGGAGCAAAGGAGAGAGGGAGGGAGGGAAAGAGAGGGGGAGGAAGAGGGGCCTGAGTTCAATATGTAAAATAATAAAAGAATAAAAATAAATATGTAAATGGGGGGGAAAAAAAAGAGAACCGGGTGTTGAATACTTGCCTATGAACTACTTACTGATCAAGAAGCAGAGACACCCACAACAACACAAGGTTTTGCCAAAGCTTCTTGTTGCACAAAATAACTAAATGCAAAGATCATATTTCTAAAGACCCCACACATTTTGGTGGCAGAACATTGATTAATCAATGCAAAACTGACCAGTAAACTCCCTGTTGTCAGGTTTTCATATTGTGGGCCCTTAGATGTGAAAGGCATCAGTGATTTTACCCGGTCATGGACTTTCAGTGATACTGTACTAATGAACTGAGAAGTAAGATGTTTCCACTTCTGCTATGGTGGCATGGTGGTTATGAAAGCAACCAACCACATTTTGATTGGATTTGAGACCTGTTTCATATGAGGGATTTGATATCACATACTATTTAAGCCTTGTCAAATGCTCATTTCTAAGGAAGTCAAAGGCCCTAGTTACAGAACTTGTCACTGATGTCTTCATCAGTGGTCGTGTTATCAACCTAATTCTTGTTATTTATATTGTATTCATAGATTTGTCCTGCTTTCAACATCAGCCAGAGAAGACATTTTTTTTTTTTTTTTTTTTTTTTTTTTGCAGAAAGTAGTACTTAATGCATAGACATATAAACCTGTTAAAGTGAAAAGAAAAATTACTCTTAGTCTTAAGCTTCAGTTGGGTCACCTACAATAAGTTCCCATTACCCAAGGTTCAGGGAGTTTTGAGGTTTAAAAAAAAAAAAAAAAAAACCTTCAAAAATCTGACTGTGGGATAATTCCTGGAAATACTCTTTTCTGAACATGAC
Organism: Phodopus roborovskii; assembly: GCF_943737965.1. Lineage (NCBI taxonomy): Eukaryota > Metazoa > Chordata > Mammalia > Rodentia > Cricetidae > Phodopus > Phodopus roborovskii. Next base: position 19,136 of record NW_026126556.1, read on the forward strand.
ATGACTGGTGAATATACCAACTCCTGTCACTTGTGTGGTCTACATAAGAATGGCATAAGATTAAGTCAGTCAGATTTTTCATATTTTTGAGGGGAGGGCTCCCAAGGACTCTCCTCTACTCAAGTAGCTGTTGGCAATTCATCGCTGCCAAAGTAGGAGAATCACTTTTGATTGGAGTCCTGACTGCTGAACATTTGGTCATATTCCAGCTGGTAGCTGCACAGCTGTGAACATATGAGTAGCACTAACAGACTCACTGGGCTAACAGTATTTTTTAAGGCCGTGAACTCTAGAAGGAGGCAGACTAATAAATACCGGGTGACATTGGTGAGGGCTAGTCATGTGCATAAGATTTCTTAAAATTTTCAAAGTTTTATTGAAACTTTCAAAGACTGAATGAAAAGTTGTCAAGCAATGAAGAATTTCATTTTGGTGCATTAATGATAAAAGAAATATTCAATTTAACCCCTTGGCTTTGGGAACATTGCTGAGAAAATAGATCCTAGCCAATGTTTTTTAGAAAGCAGCTCAGAGTGTATAATTGAAATGTAATTATTTACTTATTTATGGCAGCATAATTTTTCTACCATTGTTCCATTTTGCTCTCTTTTCATGAACTATTGTTTTGTTCTCTCAAAACAGATTCTGCTGAGGAGCCCACTGAGCTAACTATAATGAGTAATTATAAATAAAGCCATTGGTTGTTATGATGATGTTTAAAAACTTATTTTAAGAAAATATTTTTGTGTTCCAAAGTAAAAATCAAAATTCCTGAACACCTTCAGACATGTTTGTGGGACCTAAGTTTTTCACTGAGCATTAGCAATCCAAATTTGTCATTTCTTAAAGACTTGAGTGCACATAACCTTACTGAAATAACAGGGAAGAATAAATTCATTGGTGTCAATGCAAACATTCCTGACTTCAGACAAGTGACAACCCCAACAACCCGTGGGGTTCAGGAGGGAAAACACTAGAACCAAAACTGGATCCTAAGGCCAGACTTCCTCACTGGCTTAGATGGGTAGGACAGAAGTGGTAATTGCTTCAGGGACCCTTGCCAGACTTGAAAAAAAATCCTGGAACAGTCAACAGTCAGTTAGTGCACACACAGGTCACTGCATTGTGCTCTCACAGACTCACCAGGCAGGGGGTTTCCCTTCCCTAGCCTGTTCCCTCAGCATCCAGGTGACTAAGACACATGGACTAAGGACTTAATCAAGATATTTGTAGGGTATTAAACATTTCACAGATATTAAATATACAACTCGAACACAAAATCTAAAATGAGCAAGTTCTTTCATCCAATGCTGATATTCAGATACAAACTTTAAGTATTAATTTATTTTTAAAGGACTCGTACAGTTGTGTAAATTCATAAGAGGGTTGTACGTCTGGCAGGAAAAAATTATACTTCCCAATCACTTTGAGTCCATCTACATACATTTGTGGAGTATTATAGAAGGACCAAACTCCTCATATTCTCTTTTGGTAATACATATCTGCCTGAAAGTGGGCAGTGAAGCCAGGATGGAGCCACCAATCCAAACTGAAATCTTTCCATCTTTGGAGGGAATGCTCTTTACCTTAAATGTTATAGGTGCTAGGGCCATGAGTTCCTTTTGCATCCTGTCATTAATGCCTGGGAACATGGTGGTGCCACCAGACAACACAATGTTGCCATACAGGCTCTTGTGGATGTCAACATCACACTTCAGGATGGAACTAATTGTGGTTTTGTGGATGCCACAACACTTGATACCCAGAAAATTGGGCTGGAAAAGTGCCTCTGGGCACTGGAACTGCTCCTTGCTCAGAGTGATGATTTGGCCATCAGGTAGCTTGTAACTCTTCTCTAAGCAGGAGTGTTCAGCAGTTGCCATTTCTTTTTCAAAATCCAATGCAACATAGCATAGCTTCTCCTTGATGTCACGGACTATCTCCCTGGAGGCAGTAGTATTGAAGGTATAGCCCCGCTCTAACAAAATTTTGATTAGGTAGTCGGTTAGGTCCCTGCCAGCCAGGTCCAATCGCAAGATGGCATAGGGAAGGACTTGGCCTTCGTAGATGGGCACAGTATGTGTGACCCCATCACCAGACTCAACGGTCATGCCTGTTGTTCGGCCAGAGGCATATAGAGATAGTGTCGACTGAATGGCCACATACATGGCCGGGTCTTTGAATGTTTCAAACATTATTTGCATCGTATTCTCTCTGTTAATTATTGGGTTAAGTGGGGGCTCGGTTAGGAGCAGTGGGTGTTCCTCGGGAGCCACACGCAGTTCATTATAGAAGGTGTGGTGCCAGATCTTCTCCATGTCATCCCAGTTGGTGACGATGCCATGCTCAACAGGGTACTTCAGGGTCAGGATACCCCTCTTGCGTTGGGCCTCGTTGCCTATGTAAAAATCCTCATCATCGATGCCCAACATGATTCTCTGGTAGCGGGGCCGCCCTATGATGGAGGGGAATACGGCCCTGGGGGGCACTCTCACCAGCAATGCCAGCTTTGCACGTTCCAGAGCCATTATCAATAACAAGGGCTGCTGCAGTTTCTTCTTCCATTGCCATTGCATTAGGGAACATAGGGCAGCCTAGAGATAGATGTTCAGCATAGAGCAGAGGGAAAGAGTAGGCAGGAGTAAAAAAAAAAAAAAAAAAAAAAAAAAAAAATGAGGTGTAAACTGTTGATGAAATATTTACTTCTTATAAAAATACTAATTGGTATTTCAATATGTCAATAGTGCAACACTGTATACACATACCCACATACGAAAAAGGGAACAGCTATTATTTTCCATGAGGGTGTCTTAGTGTTTAATGATTCCTAACTATTTTTATTTATTGGACAGAAATTTATTTCAGTCTTTCATCATAAAATTTTCTACTGTGCTGGTGGGCAATCATTTAAATCATTCTGATAGGAGCATACTTTATTTTACTCAATATTGATGTGTGCCTGTAAGGTTTGGGTATCACTTTTCAAGTAGGAAATAGTAGTTGTCGGCTAGAGGTTTTCTGTAGGAAATGCCATGTCCCAAACAGAAAGTCATAAGTTAAGGTCACTCTGAAGCACAAAGTGGGAAGAGCATGAAAGGCGGTGTAGTTAAGAGATGAAGAGAAATACCAAAAGGAGTAGCTATAGCTATCACTCTATTAAAACTATCATGGTTAGGATATCACTAGTTACTTAGAAATAGCAGAGGATAACACAGGAAGAGAATGGCTCAGCATGCAGTGTTGGAACAGACTCAGGTTATACAAGTTAATTTCTATGTGTTTGGACCTCCGTGTTTACACAACAGTTCATGTTCACAACTGCATTGCAAGGGGATCTTTCTCTGTGTGGTTGGTGCCTGAATTTGGCACAATGAGTAAGTTAGGGGGAATGGTTTACAGGAAGGGAAGGTGTTTTCCATCTGAAGTAAGGGGTTTTTCTGAAAGACTGAACTTGTTAAATGGTCACAGCCAAGTATCCAATAGGGAATGTGAATAAAGGAATTAGAAGATGTACAAATCTGAAGTTGTGCAAAACTGCACTACCTTATTCCTTGAATAAGCAGGTCAGATGGGAATGACCCATGTGAACATTTTTGTGTTGTTTGTGTCACTTTGTCATTTTTCTGTTGCACATTTTCCTGTGTTGAAGCACTCATCTGGGTGCCCTGTGATGCCTTGTGGAGCCCAGAGCATATCACAACACAATACCATTAACTAGAGGTGTAGCTCACTGGCACAAAACATGCCTACTCTGTTGAGATTCTAGAAAATCCCTAAACAAAATACCACCAACAATAAGAAAATTTCATATAACAAAACAAAAGGGTAAGCATTACAAAGAAATGAGAGCTTATGGTTGTATGGGTCTGTGACTTTGCATGCAGAGCTCACTGGAACTGCTCTAGAGGATAGAATGGGGTCTCTAATATGTTAACTGTGCAAGATAAGGACAAAAAGAAGACATGTTATTCATGTTATACTGTAGCATTTGTAGCTACAGATCTGTATCCATGACTGATCAAGGGCACTGAAATAACTGATGCATACAGTAAAACATGCACAGATGTATACAAATAAGCTGAATAGCCTCATGTATACAAATGGCATGCCAAAATATTCTGAGGCTCATTTATGAATCAGTTCATATACAATAAGATGAAGTTAAAAAGTGACTTTCTCCTATGTACTTAGATTTATCTCCAACACTACCTAAGGTTAATGTAGATTACATTTGGATACCTGAGAGTTGTGGGAGGGAGGAGTGATTGGTACAGTGTATCCCAATTTCCCTACTTCTGTTTACAAAACTCCCTACTGCAGGAAACATCTACTATTTGATTGCAATAAAAATGCAGTTAGACTTCTCTCAAGATTCTGAAAGATAAACTCATAATTCACCAAGTTCTTTCCTACCATCTGCCTAAACAATCAACTACCCACCTTTTGCAAAATATCCATTGCACATGTTTCTTGACTTCATCCATTTCATCTTCCAGTTAAGTATTACTTTAATATCTGCTTTTATATAAACTCATCAGAAATAATTTAAGAAGCATATAGTATCCTATTGAACTAGTACTTTGGTGATGTATACTATTATACTTTCTATTTCTGCAGATATGATTGATTTCCTCAGGCTCAAAAATGTGCCTTCTATAGGCCCTAATACTTCTTGAACAACTGTGGTTTGAACATATCGAGAGTTCTTTGAAGATAAGCATCTATTCTTTCCTCATTCAAATGGGGTTGGTTACAAATGGTTAATGATCACAACCAATATCTTTTTAAAGGTAAAAGGGAATTATGGTATAGATACGAATACTTTGTTTTGGAATGGATTTTCATTTATTGATACAATTTAAGGTCAATTTTGTGATGTGTATATTTCTCCTTTTGTTTAGGTATTGTTTTTATATTGCTCATTTAGAAATGTAATGTATAATGTAGTACATACAGATTATAGATAATTACCTATGATAGTCAAAGCTTAGAGTTAAGTTAGTTAGGTTTTCAAGATACACAGAGATGTATTTGAGATAGATAGGAATTCTTCAAACCTTTCAAAGACCTACAGAATATGGCATTTAAAATGGTTTAGGGTTTTTCTCGACAATGAGACATAATTGTTCCTGGCAACACCACCTTCGTCAAAAAGGAAGATGGACATTGAAGAAACTCATTATGGAGTTTGCTTTCAATATGGCAAGACTAGCCCTTTAGACAAGATACTGCTCTTGTCTGGACTGTTTGACTTTATGCTGTATAAAATGGACATGCAGGACCCACAGAAAGGTGGCTGGTGATTCAAGATGGACATTGCTACAGAGTTCCTGCTTCATGGAAGAGTCTGCCAGACAGTCTGCAGGACACAGAGAAAAGTGACTGACAAACTGCCAATACAGTCAGACAGTTTAAAGTTTCCTGCTTTGCTGAAGAGTCTGCCAGACACACTATGGCCTATGGGCTGAAGATGGAAGATTACAAAAGAACTTCGGGTGAACAGGCAGTGAGTTGTCTCTGTCATTTCTAGAGTTTATATATTATCCTTCTGTGGTCTTTGAAGGAGTTGAAGACAGATAGTTATGGTTATAGTTTTCATTAGTTAGGATTAAAGGTAAGTTACTTAGACTTTAGATACACAAAGATAGAATAGATGATGAAATATTTTCTTCAAATCTTGCTAAATGTTAATGGACTAAATATTGTTAACTGTGATTCTTATTTGATAACTGTTGTGTTATATATTTTGCTATGTTAAGGTTAAAACCCTTCTTTTTATTTAGACAGAAAAGAGGAGATGATGGGAGATGTTATTCTGTATAGGTTTCTCATACTGGTTAATAATAAAGCCCTGTTGGCCAATAGGAAAGGAAGATGGAAGGGACTAGGAGAAAAGGAGGAAAAAGGGAAGTAAGGAGGAGCCAAGATGGAGAGTCTGGAGAGAGCAATACGTGGCAGCCGGCTCCCGGTAAGAAGAGCACATGGAAATACATAGATTAACACAAATAGGTTAATAATCAAGACAGAGCTAGCCAATTAGAAACTAGCACCTGGCCAATAGCATTGTATCAAATGCAGAGTCTCTGTGCATTATTTGGGGCTGGCGGCATGGCGGCAGGACAAGACCAGGCGGCGGGCAGAAAAATCGTACTCCTTACAAGACAGGACTAGGGGTCAAGGAGGATTCTGGGAGAAGTAGGATAGAGGAGGGTCTCGATGTGATCCCAGGAGGAGAAGACAGGAGTCTGGCATTCTCAAAAATGAGACCATATATAAATACATATATTAGTCATTATGGATTAATATTTAAAGACAGAGCTAGGCAATAAATCCTGGAGCCATTTGCCAACAGCTTTACAACCAAAAGTGTCTCTGTGTCTTATTTTGGACCTGACACAGATGTGGAACCCGGCAGGCAGGAAAGTGTTCATAATATTAAACTGATACAGCTTCATCAATAACTAGCTCAACTTTACCTATTACTCAAAGCTAGTAACTTGTGTCTTCTCTAATCACTAGTCTATTTGGTGTATGTTTTGGTGAACATTTCTTTAGCTGATTGAAACACTGATCTACTTTCCAAAACTTACATAATGTATACTTTGCAAAAGGTATGACTTACACTTTCCTACACGCATCCCAATATTTATGTATGTAGCTTTGTTCATATTCAATAAAAGAGAACTTTCCATACCAGTTGCTTGGATGACAGTAGGGTCATTCACTTTCTGTAAAAAAAAAAAAAAAAAAAAAAAAGAAAAAAAAAAAAAAGAAAAAAAAAGCACTAGTAACACAATTTTTTAGATAAAAATCTTCCTAGATTATAGAAAAACATATTATATTCTTGTTTAAAAAATTACAGGAAGAAATATAGAAATTCACACTGCAACATAAAATATGATAAAAACATGCAACATTGTTCAAATGGAAAACATGCAAAATGTTACTACTAAATCAAGAAGGAGGAAGAACATTCAATTGAATTACATTAAAGAAATGAGTTTAATAATTCACAAAACTAATTTTTCAAATGTGTTTCAATTTTAACAGTAAGACAGGATAAATAGAGATGATGAATGCCACAAACAGGCAATGTGAATAATGGACAATTAGAAACATGGGCATGAAAACAGTCATCGATGTAACTTAGACCAATCAGGGAAGGCATACACACTGGACACATCACTACCTAACCACATAACCCTCAATCTCAGAAAAAACACTGACCAGCAATTTCCATGCTAAATCCAATTCTGACTCAAGGGCAGCTTTCCTTGAATTTCTGCCATGGATGCGCTGGGTTTCTCTTTCAGAGCTACTGTTTCAATTTGCAGTCTGACCTATCCCTGAGCATTTGACCTTCACCTGGCTCCATAACTCAAAGTACTCAGTATAGCTTCCTTCACTTTGTGTGTCCAGGGAGATTACACACTTTTGGAATTGACAGTTTCTTGTATGGCTGCGAAGCATCAGGTCTTAGAACAAACATCCTTGAAGGAATGTAGATCAGTGGATCTGAAGATATAACTGGGCAGAACCTCTTACAGGAATGCAAAGAGATCCTTCTTTCCTCCCCTATATAAATCTACACTCCAAATTCACCTAGGCTCTGGATCTCCACTAAAAATTCAACTAAGATCTATCACAGAAGGATGACAGGACTATATTCTAAGAGAGTTATGATTACAAAGACAAGAAATGTTTTCATTGCAACTTCTATGTTTTGAGTCATGAACTATATGAGGTAGTATAGATTGGCCATTACTTTCCATGTGGTAAAGTCACCAAATCCAACAGTACAGACAAAGTGATTAAAGTGATCTTACTACATTACAAAACAAGCCTTTGTCACCATCCAAAAGGTGGATCGTTGTGGTGCTCAGTGTTAAGGAGGCACTCATCCTCTATTTCAGGATTCAATGTCCAGTCCGCTGTCAAGAAAAAAAACCCACACTTTTAGGAAACAAAATAATCTAACAGATCCAACAATATTATTATGTGAGTTGTCACTACAAGGCAGCTTTGCAATTAACAGATTCAATCACCCATAAGAATTCACTGTCCAAAAACAACTTGCAAACTAAGAAACACAAACACCTTCCTAATACAGATAAGCTCCGTTGCCAGAAGGTGAATAGTTAAGACCATGAGGCTTTCCCTAGAAATTCCTGACTCCATGAATGTTTGACTTCTACATTTGAAGGAATTGCAAGGGCACATTTATTATGTGGCTTCCCTATTGTCTCTCAAAGGACACCAAGTCTTGAAGATTTCACCATCACTTCATCAGAACTTTGCCCAGGATGACATTTATTTTTCTGTCAGTGTCAATTTTCTGACATTTGAAGCTTCCTTGTCAAAATCCTGGCCTCAGGGCACAGGGGAGATGAGGAAGCTCTTCTGGGCTATATGACTTACCTCACCTCCATAACAGAGGTATTGTGATTGTTTTCAGTGGCGCTATCCCATCAGGTGATTCAATTTGGACTTCACAATGAACACAGGTCCTTTTAGGCTGTTTTTTTTTTTTTTTTTTTTTTTTCCCTGAATTTTCCTTATTCCCAACTTTTATACATTCAGACCCAGACACATGTATCCTATGACAAGTTTGGTATTGCAAATTATGCAAATTTACCATACATTATATAGTGTTGACAAGATACTCATTAGTGGACTAAGTACCTTCATCTAGTTTTCGGCCAAAACTTATTGCCACTTGTCTTTCTTTGTTGGATTGTGGAATCTCAGGCATACCAAACACAAAAGCATTTTCATGATTCCGTGAAGTCTATGAAAGGGACATTTAGAAGAGGTTTCAGTTAGGATGCTTTCTATTCTTGAAAACAGCTTGATTTGTTATTTGTAGAAAATAAGACTTGATAAAATTGGGAGTCTAAAGGGACACAAAGATTATCCTGGGGAATTCACATCTTTCAAGAGGGGTGAATCTCTTATCTTCTCGCGCCCCCTATTATTTTTGAAGAAACAGCAGGAAGGAATAAATAAATAAATTGGGTTTAGTTAGACTTACTTAGTTATTATTCTTTGTTATTTTTTGGTTGTTGTTACATTATTTTTTTTTTGGTTTTTGGTATTTTTATTATATTTTTGTCTTTTCTTCTTGTTGTTATAATAATATTTTTTTTTATTGTTTGTGGGGGGGGTGGCTATTTTTATTTGTTGATTAATTTGAGGTTAACACACCAGGCCACAGGACTCCAGATGACACTCAGGGGTTAATACAGCACTGGCACTCAACAGAGAGCCTACCTATGAGATCAAGAGCCCATCAACAACCAGGTCAATGTGTGATAGATGGCCAGGAATCTAATATATAGGGCAAACAATCCTTTGAAATGCTGGATTCACAGGGCACATGAAATTTGACTGTTGGGATCCCTGTCATGAGCTACATAGAGGCTACAACTCACACCGAAGCCATTACAGGAGAAAATAGTCACAAACAACATTGTTACAACGAAGGAGGAGATTCTAGGAAGCAAAAAGGAACACACACACACACACAAAAAAAAAAAAACACAAAAAAAAAAAAAAAAAAAAAAAAAAAAAAAAAGAAAAACCAAGAAAAAAAGAGTCACAAACAACAGGAAGTGACAAATCAAAACCATAGGAAGAGATTCTAGGACAGCTACCAAGGACCAAGACAAGAAATGTTTTCTTTGCGAAATCCAACTTCTGAGCCGGGAATGGATGAGGTAGCTTAGAAATGGGCATTACATTTCAGGTGGTGATGTCATCGAAGACAACAGGAGTAGGTGATTAAGGTCAGCTTTCTACCTTACAAATCTGTTCATTCGCTCTCTCATCACAACAAGAACATGATTCGTCGGGGTGCTTGGTGGTGAGCAGCCATTGGTCCTCCATCATGCTTGTCAATGGCACGTCCCCTGTGGAAGAAGGATGTACAACGAATTTAGAAAAAGAAACACTCTAAAGGAACCTAACAATAATTTCACATTCCTTGTCTCAAGAATTCATCTTCGGAATTGACTGTTTCCACCCTCATAAGAAATCGCTGCCCATTGCAATCCTCAGAACAACTAGCAAACATGGAAATACCTATCTATACAGGCTATGTTGCAAGAAGGTGGATGATCAAGACCATGGAGGCTTTCCCTAGAAATTCCTCACTCCGTGAAAGTTCCCATTCACCCTTTAGAGAACCTTCAAAGGCACAGTTGTTACCTGCCTGCCCTATCGTCTCTCAAAGGACATCTAGTCTTCAACACATCACTAATCACTTCATCAAAACTTTGCTCAGGATGCCATATAGTCTTCTGTCCCTGTGAATTTTCTGACATTTGAAGTCTTGCTGTTTTTCTCCTTGTGAACATCCTGGCCTCGAGGCACATGGAGGACTAGCAAGCACTTCTGAACTCTATGAATAACCACACCTCCTTAACTGGTATTGTGATTGTTTCTGAGGTACTATCCAAGGAGATGATTCAATTTGGAGCTCCCCATGAACACGGGACCCTTTATCCTGGTTGTTTTGTTTTGTGTTTTCTGAGTCCCACATTTTTGCTCCTTCAGCCCCATACACATGTATTCTGTAAGCAGACATTTTGTTTGTTTTTGTTTTTGCTACAAAATATCCTATTTTACCATCCAGAAAACTTTGCAGACAAGAGACTTTGAATCGACTACGAACCTTCCTCTGGTTTTCCATCTTCCTTCGGCCGATGCCACTGGCCTTTCTGTATTAGCTGGTGTCAGCACATCCAGCCCCGCCATCCTCGGCCTGCCTCATATCTGGCAGGGGAATCTGTGGACGGGTCATTCGGAACAGGTTTAGTCAGGCTGCTTTCCTTTTCTTAAAACACGGCTCAAATTGTTGTTGTCAGAATGTATGACCTGACTAATTATGGAAGGGAGTCTAAAGGGAGACCTAGGTTATTCAGGGCAAATCTCGCCATTCCTGCCTTCGGCATCTCTACATTTTCTAGCACCCACTTATGGGGATGCAGACAACACAAGGGACACATACACAAACAGATTTCCACCTGACTGACCCAGGTATTTATCTCTCTTGCTCCTCCTCACGAGGTTGTTGGGTTTCTACTAATGGGCTTTGAGCATATTAACCAAACAAATTCTTGCTCAGACTTGTCCTGGAATCAAAGTCCTAAAGAGATTGTACAAGGATGTGTTATCATATAGGCGTTTCTGAATGCCAGTCATACTGGAAGTTGGGCATCTTGTCAGCCTTCCTCGCAGATTATCACCTAGGGTGTCAGGAGAATGAGACAGAAGCTGATTCTTGACACTGGCTGAAGGCAGACTGATATAAACTAAGCAAGTTGAATGAATTGCCTTCAGACACAACAAAATTATCGTGAATGCAATGAGAAACAAAACACAACAAAACAACCCAAAAGGCAGACAAAGAAAAAAAAAATGGACATGTAAGGGAAGTGACTTTTCTATTTGTATTTGAAACATGTCCAGCATGAAACCCAGCAGATTGAGAATAAATGCATGCCATAACTCGGCAGCAAATTCATGTTTGTCTTTGACCTCGAGAATGGCAACAATCACAGACCAACATGCGTCTGGAGTTTCTGCATTGGTAAAAACAGACAGGCAAAATACTTAAGGCTGCCCCTTTGTCCAGTAGTGCTCCCCTGTTCTTGGACATTGAGGGAGTCCACACACACACTGGAGACATCCTTAGCTCTCCTGTTAGCACTCAATCTCACAAAGAACTCTGAACAGCAATTTCCATGCTCAATCCCACTCTGTCTCAAGAGCCGTGTCCCTTGAATTTCTCCAATGGATGTGCTGGGATCCTCTCTAGGCTCTGGTGTTTGCTCCTGCTGGGCTATCTATCCCTGATCCTTGAAACTTCTCCGGGAATGTCACTCCAAGTTCAGCGCCCCTGCACACAGGAGGCTACCGGGTACTCCATGGCAGTTTGCTTCCATCACTCAAAGTACACAACTTAGCTTCCCGAATTTTGAGTCTGCCTTAATCACACAGTTTTGGAACTGACAGTGTCTTGTACCTCAGTGGAGCCTTATATTTAGAACAAACATTCCTGAAGGACAGAAGATCAGTGGATCAGAAGATGTAACTGGTGAGAAGCTGGTCCAAGAAGGAAGGAGATCCTTCCTTCTTCTGATTAGGAATCTCCACCCCAAATACACACACACACACACACACACACACACACACACACACACACACACACACACACACAGGCCATGATGACAAGAACTGAAACTCAGCCCACCACAGCAGCGTGGCTACTCACAAAATAATAAACTGGCACAGGAAAGGACTCTCCGCACAGATCAGGAATATATGAGAAAGGAGACCCAAATCCCAGGTGCATAAAACGAGGTTAACACACCAGGCCACAGGACACCAGATGACACTCAGGAGATAAAGACACTGCCACTCAACTGAGAGTTGTGCTATAAGATCAAGAGCTCTCTGGCCACCTGGTCGATATGTAGTAGATAGATGGCCTGGTCTCTAACATACAAGGTAGACCTTCCCTTTGAAATGCTGGATTCACTGGGAACGTGAAATTTGACTGTTGGGATCCCCGTCATGAGCTACATAGTGGCTACAGCTCACACCGAAGCCATTTTTACAAGAGAAAATTAGTCACAAACAACAAAGCGTAATCAAAATGATAGGAAGAGATTCTAGGACAGCTACCAAGGACCAAGACAAGAAATGTTTTCTTTGCGAAATCCAACTTCTGAGCCGGGAATGGATGAGGTAGCTTAGAAATGGGCATTACATTTCAGGTTGTGATATCATAGAAGACAACAGGAGTAGGTGATTAAGGTCAGCTTTCTACCTTACAAATCTGTTCATTTGCTCTCTCATCACAACAGGAACGTGATTCCTCGGGGTGCTTGGTGGTGAGCAGCCACCCGTCCTCCATCATGCGTGTCAATGGCACGTCCTCTGTGGAAGAAGGATGTACGACAAATTTAGAAAAAGAAACACTCTAAGGGAACCTAACAATAATTTCACATTCCTTGTCTCTAGAATTCATCATCGCAATTGATGGTTTCCACCCTCATAAGAAATCGCTGCCCATTGCAATCCTCAGAACAACTAGCAAACATGGAAATACCTATCTATACAGGCTGTGTTGCAAGAAGGTGGATGGTCAAGACCATGGAGGCTTTCCCTAGAAATTCCTCACTCCGTGAAAGTTCCCATTCACCCTTTAGAGAACCTTCAAAGGCACAGTTGTTACCTGCCTGCCCTATCGTCTCTCAAAGGACATCTAGTCTTCAACACATCACTAATCACTTCATCAAAACTTTGCTCAGGATGCCATATAGTCTTCTGTCCCTGTGAATTTTCTGACATTTGAAGTCTTGCTGTTTTTCTCCTTGTGAACATCCTGGCCTCGAGGCACATGGAGGACTAGCAAGCACTTCTGAACTCTATGAATAACCACACCTCCTTAACTGGTATTGTGATTGTTTCTGAGGTACTATCCAAGGAGATGATTCAATTTGGAGCTCCCCATGAACACGGGACCCTTTATCCTGGTTGTTTTGCTTTGTGTTTTCTAAGTCCCACATTTTTGCTCCTTCAGCCCCATACACATGTATTCTGTAAGCAGACATTTTGTTTGTTTTTGTTTTTGCTACAAAATATCCTATTTTACCATCCAGAAAACTTTGCAGACAAGAGACTTTGAATCGACTACGAACCTTCCTCTGGTTTTCCATCTTCGGCTTCGGCCGATGCCACTGGCCTTTCTGTATTAGCTGGTGTCAGCACATCCAGCCCGCCATCCTCGGCCTGCCTCATATCTGGCAGGGGAATCTGTGGACGGGTCATTCGGAACAGGTTTAGTCAGGCTGCTTTCCTTTTCTGAAAACACGGCTCAAATTGTTGTTGTCAGAATGTATGACCTGACTAATTATGGAAGGGAGTCTAAAGGGAGACCGAGGTTATTCAGGGCAGATCTCGCCATTCCTGCCTTCGGCATCTCTACATTTTCTAGCACCCACTTATGGGGATGCAGACAACACAAGGGACACATACACAAACAGATTTCCACCTGACTGACCCAGGTATTTATCTCTCTTGCTCCTCCTCACGAGGTTGTTGGGTTTCTACTAATGGGCTTTGAGCATATTAACCAAACAAATTCTTGCTCAGACTTGTCCTGGAATCAAAGTCCTAAAGAGATTGTACAAGGATGTGTTATCATATAGGCGTTTCTGAATGCCAGTCATACTGGAAGTTGGGCATCGTGTCAGCCTTCCTCGCAGATTGTCACCTAGGGTGTCAGGAGAATGAGACAGAAGCTGATTCTTGACACTGGCTGAAGGCAGACTGATATAAACTAAGCAAGTTGAATGAATTGCCTTCAGACACAACAAAATTATCGCGAATGCAATGAGAAACAAAACACAACAAAACAACCCAAAAGGCAGACAAAAAAAAAAAAAATGGACATGTAAGGGAAGTGACTTTTCTATTTGTATTTGAAACATGTCCAGCATGAAACCCAGCAGATAGAGAATAAATGCATGCCATAACTCGGCAGCAAATTCATGTTTGTCTTTGACCTCGAGAATGGCAACAATCACAGACCAACATGCTTCTGGAGTTTCTGCATTGGTAAAGACAGACAGGCAAAATACTTAAGGCTGCCCCTTTGTCCAGTAGTGCTCCCCTGTTCTTGGACATTGAGGGAGTGCACACACACACACACACTGGAGACATCCTTAGCTCTCCTGTTAGCACTCAATCTCACAAAGAACTCTGAACAGCAATTTCCATGCTCAATCCCACTCTGTCTCAAGAGCCGTGTCCCTTGAATTTCTCCAATGGATGTGCTGGGATCCTCTCTAGGCTCTGGTGTTTGCTCCTGCTGGGCTATCTATCCCTGATCCTTGAAACTTCTCCGGGAATGTCACTCCAAGTTCAGCGCCCCTGCACACAGGAGGCTACCGGGTACTCCATGGCAGTTTGCTTCCATCACTCAAAGTACACAACTTAGCTTCCCGAATTTTGAGTCTGCCTTAATCACACAGTTTTGGAACTGACAGTGTCTTGTACCTCAGTGGAGCCTTATATTTAGAACAAACATTCCTGAAGGACAGAAGATCAGTGGATCAGAAGATGTAACTGGTGAGAAGCTCGTCCAAGAAGGAAGGAGATCCTTCCTTCTTCTGATTAGGAATCTCCACCCCAAATCACACACACACACACACACACACACACACACACACACACACACACACACACAGGCCATGATGACAAGAACTGAAACTCAGCCCACCACAGCAGCGTGGCTACTCACAAAATAATAAACTGGCACAGGAAAGGACTCTCCGCACAGATCAGGAATATATGAGAAAGGAGACCCAAATCCCAGGTGCATAAAACGAGGTTAACACACCAGGCCACAGGACACCAGATGACACTCAGGAGATAAAGACACTGCCACTCAACTGAGAGTTGTGCTATAAGATCAAGAGCTCTCTGGCCACCGGGTCGATATGTAGTAGATAGATGGCCTGGTCTCTAACATACAAGGTAGACCTTCCCTTTGAAATGCTGGATTCACTGGGAACGTGAAATTTGACTGTTGGGATCCCCGTCATGAGCTACATAGTGGCTACAGCTCACACCGAAGCCATTTTTACAAGAGAAAATTAGTCACAAACAACAAAGTGTAATCAAAACGATAGGAAGAGATTCTAGGACAGCTACCAAGGACCAAGACAAGAAATGTTTTCTTTGGGAAATCCAGCTTCTGAGCCGGGAATGGATGAGGTAGCTTAGAAATGGGCATTACATTTCAGGTGGGGATATCATCGAAGACAACAGGAGTAGGTGATTAAGGTCAGCTTTCTACCTTACAAATCTGTTCATTTGCTCTCTCATCACAACAGGAACGTGATTCGTCGGGGTGCTTGGTGGTGAGCAGCCATCCGACCTCCATCATGCGTGTCAATGGCACGTCCCCTGTGGAAGAAGGATGTACGACGAATTTAGAAAAAGAAACACTCTAATGGAACCTAACAATAATTTCACATTCCTTGTCTCTAGAATTCATCTTCGCAATTGACGGTTTCCACCCTCATAAGAAATCGCTGCCCATTGCAATCCTCAGAACAACTAGCAAACATGGAAATACCTATCTAAACAGGCTGTGTTGCAAGAAGGTGGATGGTCAAGACCATGGAGGCTTTCCCTAGAAATTCCTCACTCCGTGAAAGTTCCCATTCACCCTTTAGAGAACCTTCAAAGGCACAGTTGTTACCTGCCTGCCCTATCGTCTCTCAAAGGACATCTAGTCTTCAACACATCACTAATCACTTCATCAAAACTTTGCTCAGGATGCCATATAGTTTTCTGTCCCTGTGAATTGTCTGACATTTGAAGTCTTGCTGTTTTTCTCCTTGTCAACATCCTGGCCTCGGGGCACATGGAGGACTATCAAGCACTTCTGAACTCTATGAATAACCACACCTCCTTAACTGGTATTGTGATTGTTTCTGAGGTACTATCCAAGGAGATGATTCAATTTGGAGCTCCCCATGAACACGGGTCCCTTTATCCTGGTTGTTTTGTTTTGTGTTTTCTAAGTCCCACATTTTTGCTCCTTCAGCCCCATACACATGTATTCTGTAAGCAGACATTTTGTTTGTTTTTGTTTTTGCTACAAAATATCCTATTTTACCATCCAGAAAACTTTGCAGACAAGAGACTTTGAATCGACTACGAACCTTCCTCTGGTTTTCCATCTTCGGCTTCGGCCGATGCCACTGGCCTTTCTGTATTAGCTGGTGTCAGCACATCCAGCCCGCCATCCTCGGCCTGCCTCATATCTGGCAGGGGAATCTGTGGACGGGTCATTTGGAACAGGTTTAGTCAGGCTGCTTTCCTTTTCTGAAAACACGGCTCAAATTGTTGTTGTCAGAATGTATGACCTGACTAATTATGGAAGGGAGTCTAAAGGGAGACCTAGGTTATGCAGGGCAAATCTTGCCATTCCTGCCTTCGGCATCTCTACATTTTCTAGCACCCACTTATGGGGATGCAGACAACACAAGGGACACATACACAAACAGATTTCCACCTGACTGACCCAGGTATTTATCTCTCTTGCTCCTCCTCACGAGGTTGTTGGGTTTCTACTAATGGGCTTTGAGCATATTAACCAAACAAATTCTTGCTCAGACTTGTCCTGGAATCAAAGTCCTAAAGAGATTGTACAAGGATGTGTTATCATATAGGCGTTTCTGAATGCCAGTCATACTGGAAGTTGGGCATCTTGTCAGCCTTCCTCGCAGATTGTCACCTAGGGTGTCAGGAGAATGAGACAGAAGCTGATTCTTGACACTGGCTGAAGGCAGACTGATATAAACTAAGCAAGTTGAATGAATTGCCTTCAGACACAACAAAATTATCGCGAATGCAATGAGAAACAAAACACAACAAAACAACCCAAAAGGCAGACAAAAAAAAAAAAAATGGACATGTAAGGGAAGTGACTTTTCTATTTGTATTTGAAACATGTCCAGCATGAAACCCAGCAGATTGAGAATAAATGCATGCCATAACTCGGCAGCAAATTCATGTTTGTCTTTGACCTCGAGAATGGCAACAATCACAGACCAACATGCTTCTGGAGTTTCTGCATTGGTAAAGACAGACAGGCAAAATACTTAAGGCTGCCCCTTTGTCCAGTAGTGCTCCCCTGTTCTTGGACATTGAGGGAGTGCACACACACACACACTGGAGACATCCTTAGCTCTCCTGTTAGCACTCAATCTCACAAAGAACTCTGAACAGCAATTTCCATGCTCAATCCCACTCTGTTTTGTTACAACAGCATTTCCACCTGATACATGTGCATGAAACATGTGCAGGAACCCAAAACCAGTGGTGATTGCCCTCTGGGCTAAATAATACCGATGCAGAAAACTGGGTGACAATCATGTTTGTCTTTGACCTTGTTAATGACCATCAATCACTGAGAGAAAGTGTTCATATGCATAGAAAACATGATTTGTGGAGTTTCTCCATTTGTAAAGATAGTCACCGCAAACTACTCAAGGCTTCCCCTTTGTCCAATAGGCTCCCCTGTTCTTGGACATTCAGGAGGCCCACACACACACACACACACACACACACACACACACACACTGAAGACATCATTGTCTCTTGATAGCCCTCATTCTCAGAAAGAACTCTGAGCAGCAATTTCCCTGTTCAATCTTACTCTATTTCTAGAGCAGATTTCCTTGAATTTCTCTTCTAGGATCAGTTGTTTTCTCCTTCTGGTGTATTTATTCCTGTGCATTTGTCCTTCCTTTGGAATGTCATTTTCAGTTCTTGGCCCCTGCACCCAGGAGTCTAGTGATCATTCAATGACATTTTGGTTCCTTCACTCAAAATAGCATAGCTTCTGTATTTTTTGTGTCTTCCTCTATCACACAGTTTTGGAATGTACAATATCTTGTATATCTGTGGAGCCTTACATTTACAGCATAGATTCGTGAATGTCAGTAGATCAGTGGTTCAGAAGATGTAACTGAGGAGATGCTCATCCTTCAATGGATTTAGATCCTTCTTCCTCCCTCTTAGGAATCACTACTCCAATTACACATAGGCTTTCATGAGAAGAACTGAAATTCAATGCACCCCAGCGCAATGTCTGCTCACAACTTAACTAACTGGCACAAGAAAAGACTCTTTGGATTGGACCAGGAAACAATACAATGATTCCTAAATTTTTAGATGCATAAAACCTATTAACGCACAGGGTCTCAAGACACTAGACAACATCTGTGCAGAGAAGAACACTACAACTCTTCAGAGAGCTGAGCTATAAGCTAAAGAGCCCATAATACTTCAGGACAACTATGTAAAAAATGGCCAAATATCTATGAAACAAGGAAATCCTTCCCTGTAAAACACTACATGTGTCAAGACACTGAAATTTCACTTATTACATTTTTAATCTATATTTTGTAATAACTTTCAGCGGAGCAAATTATACAGAAGAAAATTTGTTACAAAATACCAAAGGACATTATAAAATTATGTGAAGAAAAGTTTTCAATATTATATCAAATTCATGTGTCACTATTTACATTAGGGTGTTGATAATGTACATTATTTTAAAATTGCCAATATCCTCAAATCCAACACCTACATGTGCATAATATCAGCTTAAAACTTTACATACCCACTTTTCTGGATTTGATACTGTATCATAGTATTCTTCATCATCTTCATTATGCCCAATGTTTTCATCTTGACCAGAGGAAAATCCTTTATTAGCTAGTGTAAAAATAAAGATAACACAATTTATAAACATCATAGTCAACCAGGATCTACAAATAATTTAATGTCAGATGAGACTGCAGTGCTACTTTCATTCAATAGTTTCAATTGAAGATATGAATCTTTTTTGAATATTCAAAAATCTTGCAATCATAAATATACCACCCCTGTCCTCACATGATCATGATAAGATTATAGTATGAGGTCATTAAATGTGTGGATGATTTCCTTAGATATTCATGACTCAGTGATTTTATCCAATCTATAGTCTAGTAAAAGCTAGGAAGAAACACATTCATGTTCTTTCCAGAATGTGTGTCTCAAAACAAGTTTTGAATATCACTAAACACTTCATGAATACCTTTCTGAGGACAGCACATATTTTTCTGTCAGTATCGTATTCTTGACACTTTAACCCTTCTAATATCTCTGCTGTTCCGTAGTCTTTTTTGGAACAATTTAGAGAATAAACCTTCTAGAGGATATGCCTTTTCCTACTCCCACAGCAGAGGATTTTTTTTTTTTTTTTGTGAAGAGAACCAAGGAGATTATTGAATTTGCAATTCCAACCAATCTGTTGTTTTAGACAGTGGTTCTCATTCTGAGATCTGTGATGCTCCAGACATTCCCACATGAATTCTGTAATCTGTTTGATGCTGCAACACCTTGTAGACCTGATACTTTTAAAACAGACTACATACCATCCACTGGTTGTGGAGTTTGGAGTGTCAATGGTCGAGTTAACATACTGGCTGGTGGCACAGGAGCCCCACCATCTTTGTCTTGTGCTCCATGTGGCAGAGGATTCTGTGAAAGAGTCATTCGCAACATTCTTCAGTCGGGATGTTTTCCCTTTCTAAGAACACAACTCATCTTGTCATTTTCAGAAAGTAACACTTGATAAATATGGGAAGTGTATAGGGAGACCTAGGTTTTTGCAAGGCAAATCTAGTCTTCCCACTCAGGAGCATCTCTCGTTGCTTCTAGATCCCACATATGCAGAACAAGAGACCTGAGGAAACATGTTCACAAACAGAGTTCCACCTGATTGAACAAGGTAACCACCTGATTGAACAAGGTAATCATCTCTTATCATCTGACTCAGTATGTTTTTAATTTATCTGCTACTGTGATTTAGCACATTCACAAAAACCTTACTGCTCAGACTCTTCCTGGAAACAATGACTCAAGAAAGACTAGACAACGATGTGTTATGATAAGGGCATTGCAGACTGCCAGTAGTAATGAAAGGTGGGTACCATGTTAGCCTTTCTCACAGAATATCATGCAGGGTGTCAGGGTATTAGGGCAGAAGGTGATTCTTGGCACTGGCTTAACAGAGACTGACAAAAGCAACACAAGTTCCATTAATTTCCTCCACACATGATGAATTCCCTGAAATATGATGAAAAAAAACGACCAAAGAATGACTTGTAAGGTAAGTGATTGTACTATTTGTAAGTGAAACATGTATAACAAGGAAGCCAGTGGAGTGAAAAAAAATACAAGCACAAACCAGGCAGCAAACTAAAGTTTTCCTTTGATCTTGACTTTGGCAGGATACACAGGTAATGTATATGCCAAACTTGATTTCTGGAGTTTTTGAATTTGTAAAGACAGCCAGGAAAACCAAGCAAGTACGCCCCTTTGTCCTCTCATGCTCCGCGATTCTTAGGCACAGATCGGGAATGTATGAGAAAGGAGACACAAATTTTTAGATGCATAAAACGAGGTTAAGAGACCAGGCCACAGGACACCAGTTGACACTCAGGATATAACCACACCGCCACTCCACAGAGATCCAAGCTATAAGATCAAGAGCCAATTGGCCACCATGTCGACATATGATAGATGGCCAGGTCGATAACATATAAGGCAAACCTTCCATTTGAAATTCTGGATTCATCAGGAACGTGAAATTTGACTGTTGGGATCCCTGTCACGAGCTACATAGTGGCTATAACTCACACCGAAGCCATTTTTACAAGGGGAAATTAGTCAAGAACAACAAAGCGTAATAGAAACGATAGGACTAGATTCTGGGACAGCTACAAAGGACAAAGACATGAAATGTTTTCTTTGTGAATTCCAACTTTTGAGCAGGGAATGTATGAGGTAGCTTAGAAACGTGAAATTTGACTGTTGGGATCTCTGCCATGACTTACCTAGTTGCTATAACTCATACCGAAATAATTTTTAAAAGGGAAAATTAGTATTAAACAACAAAGCCTAAGAGAAACGATTGGATACCATCACTCAATAAATAGACAATCAAGAAGATTAAAAAACCCATTGTCCAACAGGACTGTGTGACTTAGGGCCCAGTCTCTTCCCTTTAGGACAATGGATGCATCAAGACTGTGAAATATGTCTTTTTACTTTTTCAACTCTATAGTTTGCAATGAATTACAGCGAAGCAACTTTTACGTAGGAAAACTCGTTTCTAAATCCTGAAAGACACTATTAAATTTTGTGATGAAATCTTTTCATTATAATAGCAAACTATTGTGTCACTAGTTATATTAGGTAGTTGAAAAAGTACATTACATTAAAATTGCCATACCCTCAAATCCAACACCAATATATGAATGATGTCCCTTTAATACTTTACATACCCATTTTCCCGGATTTGATACTGTATCATAAAATTCATCATCTTCTTCAGTTTGCTCAGTGTGTTCATCTAGACCAGGAGTGGATATCTTATTATCTAGTGGCAAACACACAGACACACACACACACACACACACACACACACACACACACACACACACGTACACTCACAATTTATAAACAAACATAATAGTCTATCAGGACGTAACAATAATTTCATGTCAGAATAGACAGTAGACTACAGTACAACTTTCATTTAATAGTTTCAATTGTACATATAACCTAGCAATCCTTTTGAATACTCAAAAAAAAAAAACTTCAATCATAGAATCACCACCCCTGCCCTCACATGAGATGATATATTAGTATGAGATCACTGAAGATGACTTCCCTAGAAATTTGTGACTTTGTGAATGTATACATTCTTCATACAAGGATAAGCTGGGAAAGAACATACTCATGTTCTTTCCATGTTGTGTGTCTAAAAAAATTATGATTTGAACTTCACTAAACACTTCTTTATAAACTTTCTGAGGATAGCACATATTTTTCTATCTGTATCTTATGTTGATATTTTACCATTCTAAAACCTCTGCTGCTCCATAGTTCACTTGTGGCACATTTTTTATTATAAAGCCTTCTGGAAGATATGCCTTTTCCCACTCCCATAGGAGAGGAATACATTTGTTTTGTTTGGTGCTAACCAAGGAGATTACAATATTTGCAATTCCTACCAAATGTCTGCTGTTTTAGATAGTGGTTCTTATTTAAAGATCTATGATCCTCCAGATTTACCCACATGAATTCTATAATCTATTTGGATGATGCAACATGCCCATGTTATATTATCAATTAACATCTTGTAGACATGATACTTTTTAAATGGACTACATACCGTCCTCTGGAAGTCCAGATAGTGGTGTCGCCAATTGGACTTTCACATTGGCTGATAGCCCAGGTTGTCTGCAATCCTCAGCTTGTGTGCCATCTGGCAGAGGACTCTGTGAAAGAGTCATTAGTCAGGAT
Organism: Phodopus roborovskii; assembly: GCF_943737965.1. NCBI lineage: Eukaryota > Metazoa > Chordata > Mammalia > Rodentia > Cricetidae > Phodopus > Phodopus roborovskii. Next base: position 42,083 of record NW_026126556.1, read on the forward strand.
GCTTTCCCTTTCTGAGAACACAACTCAACTTGCCATTTTCAGAAAACAACACTTGACAAATATGTGAAGTCTATAGGGAGCACTAGGTTGTTGCAGGGCAAATCTCGTCTTCAGGCTCAAGTGCATCTATCCTTTCTTCTAGTTCTCCCTTATGAAGAACTAGTGACCAGAAGAAGAAACACATTTACAGAGTTCCACCTGATTGACCAAGGTAATCATCTCTGTTCATCCTCCTCAGTATGAATTTTATTTATCTGCTACTGGGCTTTGATCATATTCACCAAATACATTCCTGCCCAGACTCTTCGTGTAAACAACAACCTAAGAAAGTGTAGGAAATGATGTATTATGATAATTGCTTTGTCACTGAAGCAAGTGACATTTTCCTTAAACTCCTCCAATAAATATGATGTTTTTCACTTTAAAATCTCCTATCCATTTCTCTATTCTGACATGTCAATGAGTGTTAGACCTTCACCTGCAATATTATGTCTTCTTCATCTTCTCAGCAAATTTGTTCCATATCTCATAGTATAGAGTACAGCTTTCTATATTTTATGTGTCTGGGTATATTACACAGATGTGGAATTCACAGTTTCCTGTAGCTGTGTGGAACATTGAGTCTTAGCTAAAATATCCATGAAGGACAGTTGAACAGAATTTTCTAATTTCATTTCCTTCTCTGATTATAGCAATATTTATGTGATTAAGGGTTGGTACTTCAAAACAAAACTTTCAGATGGGAACAAGACTTATCTTCTAGGCGGTTTTCTCTCTTGAACATATGGCCCTATCCTCTTTGTACATACAAAAACTTTTATTTATTCTTCAGGGGCATATTCTAGTCGTGTTCAGGTAAACTAGAGTATGATATTTATTTCTATATATATGTATAAATTGAACAATAACTGAGTCAGTGTCATAAGCTCAGTCATTACTCAAACTTTTACCATTTCTTTGAGGAGGAAATAAATCATGAAAAATACTTTCTTCTCATTATTTCAAACCATACATTACTCCATCTTATCTTCTTAATTGAAGACCTACAAATTTCCCACTGACAAACACAAAATATATGAGCCCTTCACCTTGTCATGGATGTCTGGAATTATGACACTACAATTGTGTACATGGGAAGTATCAACCTTTCTACTAAATCCAATTCAGGCTCACTTTTTTCGCATCCTCCATTCTATAAGCAGACTCTATAAGCACATTCTATAAGCACAGACACACTGTACACTCATCATTAGATGTAGAGCATGACTGTGACAAAATCCAACATCCCTTCCTGATAGAAACCCTTGAGGATCGATCCAGCAACAAGCAAAGTATTCTTTAACATAATCAATGCAATGAATACCACACACAGGCAGCAGTTTCCAACACAGGACAGAGAAAGCATTTTGAGTAAAATCAGAAAGGAAATAGGGATAAACATTCTCACTCCTCCTCCTCAGGAAAATCCTTGAAATTGTACAGATCAATGAGTCATGTCAAGGAAACAAACTGGACACCATCACGGGAATTCAGGCTGAAACAAGTTTTATTACCAAAGGAATCCATGCTGTACAAGAAATATCCTAAGGACTCCAAATGTAAACACCAAAGGGTAATGAACACATTTAGCAAAACCACAGGACACAAATGCAGGTACTAAAGGAAGTAGTCTTTCTCTATGCAAATGGCAAACATACTGAGAAAGAAATGAATGACAAGATTTCATAAAAATGGCTTCAAATGATATTAAGACGGTGAAATATAATAATCCTAAGTCAGCAAATGAGAAAAAGAAAACTTTTTTATATCTAAGCAGATGAGAGGACATTATCATAGGATGGAAAAATGGGAAAGAATCGTTCTTTAAACTCCCCATGCATCAATAAGCAAAGGAAGGATTAACTGTCTTGCTTCTCAGACTTCCCATGAAATTTTCACAAAAATCAGATAACATCATCTTGAGTTTTGTATGGCAAATCCAATAGTAAGTAAAGTCAAACCAAACTGGAATGTCAAAAAAGCAAACAGCAAACGAACCAAAAACAAAACCTGCTGCAGCTTTCACCGTAGCAGAATTCCAATTGCACTTACAAATAGATTAATTACGATGGTACTTGTCGTCTTCATAGAAACAGTGATTGATACAGGCAACTTAGTTCTTGCATGCAATCCAGTATCCTACAGCCACTTGAATTTTGAAAAGGATTCCAACATTTCCCACCAGAGAAAGGACAGCATCTTTAACCAAGGGTCACGATGAAACTGGGTAGACTCTTAGACCCTTATTCGTATGCAAGGGGATCCTTCATTCTCAGGCTTTATAAATATTGACTCCAAATGTTTCTATGCTTTGTAGATAAGAACTGAAACTTGTAACATATTACAGGTGAGTGCAGGGGAGGAAACTTAACTCAGTAGCAGAGCAAAGGTCTTTCTACAAAGGACCCTGGTTTCAAACGCAAAGATAATAAAATTCACAGCTCCAAATATCCAGTTATCAAATGGAATCACACGAAACTAAACAACTTCTCATAAGACAAGGGTACCTCACTCAATAAATAGACAATCTATAGGATAAATAACCCACTGGTAGAAGATATGTGACAGAGTGGTATGTATGTAGAATATACAAACAATATACCCCTTACAACACAAGATGTGTCCTGACAGTGATGTTTGTCTTTATTGGTTACATATACCACATTTACCTATGACTTACACAGAAGCAATTTTTGATTTGGAAAAATGGTTACTATTTGCCAATGGGGTATATAAAATGATGTGACTGAATTAGCTGCTTTCATGGTAATGTCAAATTATTGTTTTAACTGTAATGGCATTTTAAATGTGCATTATTTTCAGGTAATATTTATTTTCTAAGTCAACACGACTAAGTAATTAATGTGAATTTTATAGGTTACATACCCATCCTTCATTCCTTAGATTTGAGTCTGAATGCTCTTCACGGTCTCCTTTGTTTCCCAGTAATGAATTTTCTGCTGCAGGATTTATATACACATTAGATATTATAAATATAACCAAAATGCACTTAGAAAGCATAATACTCGCCTAATACTCGATACAGGACATCATTACTTAATGTTAGATGATGATATGAATATCATATTGATCTTTTATATGCTCAAGTCACATCCTGTGTCTGCCACCATTTCCCTTAGCGTGTGAGATCAAGACATAACTCCTTCTCCACACATGGTCCTTCTCCAGGATCATGTCTGCCTGTACGTCACCATATTCTACCAGGGTATTAATGAACTAAACCTCTGAGATTGTAAGACTCCTGATTAAATGTTTCCTTTATCAGAATTGCCATGATCATGGTGTCTCTTCACAGCATTGCACAGTGCCTTTAGAACATAACTACTCAGCACATTGCTCAAATACAGAAGTTTAAATGTATACACTCGGAGGGCAATGTCAGAGGATGTTGCTGTAGAGGATAGATTGTCAGCTATGAAATTATTGGCACATATGTAGTAGATATGTGAAAATAATGCAGGGGTACTTCAATGTACATAAAACAATAATTGTAATCCACCATATAACAAACTGAAAGACAAAAGCAACATGGTAATCCCATTAGCTGCTGAAGAGGTCCTTACATATAATCGAACACCATTTCATAATAACTTTCACAGAGATACAAGGAACAGACCTCACGACAATAAAGGCAAAGTTAACAGCAAGGCAATTGCCAATGTCAACCTAAATGAAGAGTAACTCAAAGCATTTACACACACAAAAAAAAGAAATGAGACAATGTTGTCCACTCTCTTCACACCTATTCAACCTACTACTTAAATCCTTAGCTATAGCAGTAAGAAAACTGAAAGCAATCAAGTGGATACACATAGGAAAGGAAGAAATTGAAGTATCTATTTGCTGATGATATGACTATGTGTATAAATGATCCAAAAACCTTCTATACCAATAAAATTATACAGCTGATAAACACTTTGTGCAAAGCAACAGCATAAACAATTATCACGAGACTTCTGAAATACAAATGACAAATGGGTTGAGAAAGAAGTCAGATAAACAATACTTCAATAGTTTCCATAGAAACAATACATTTCAAAATAGCATGTGTGTGTGTGTGTGTGTGTGTGTGTGTGTGTGTGTGTGTGTGTGTATGTGTGTACATATATACACAGTGGTATCTCTTACTAAGCAAGTTAAAAACTTGTAGAATGAAACTTTCAGACACGGAAGAAACTGAAGATGATATCAGAAGATATAAATAACTTTTATACTCGTGGATTGGGAGGATCAGTTGAGTGAAAATGACCATCATATCCAAAGCAATATACAGACTCAATGCAACCAAAAAAAATTCTAACACAGTTCTTCACAGATCTTGAGAGGGAAACTTTTAACTTCATATGTAAACACAAATATAGAAAGAGAGAGAGGAGAGAGAGGGGGAGAGAGACTGGAGGAAGAGAGAGAGAATACAGAGGTAAGAGAGAGACTGAGAGAGTGGGGGAGAGAGGAGGAGGCAGAGAGAATAGCTGAGGAAATCCTGAATAATACAAAAACTTCTGAAGTTCTCTGATCTCAAATTGCACTACAGTCTATAGTACTAATACAAATTTGTAATGGCGTCAAAACAGACACATTGATCAAGGATAACAAACTAAAGGCTGATAAATGAGGTCACACGTATATGGACACGTGATTTTTGATAAAGGAGCTAGAAATGCACACTGGAAAAAAGACAGCATTGTTAACAAATGGTGCTGGAAAACCTGGATGGTGGCCTATAGAACACAAACACACCCATACTTATTCCTCTACATATAACTTCACTTTAAATGGATGAAGAACATCAACATACAACCAGATACACAGAACCTGATAGAAGAGAAGACAGAGAATAACCTTGAAACCTTTGGTACAGCACAAGAAGTAAGAACAAGAATAAATGGAACCTCATGGAACGAAACAGCTTCTGTATAGCAAAGGACACCATCATTTGCACAAAATATCAGACTACGGGTTGAGGAAAGATTGTTATCAACTACACATCAGAGAGAAGCTAACACCTAAAATATGAAAGGAACTCAAAAAACTGGACAACAAGAAAACAAAATAACTAAATTAAAATGGAGTATAGACCTAAACAAAAAATTCTCATAAGAAGAAAATCAAGTAGCTGAAAAGCATGTAAAGAAATGTTCAACATTCATTGTCATGTAGGATATACATATCAAAACTACTGTGAGATTTCATATTACACATCTCAGGATGGTCAAAATTCAGCAAAACAAATGATGGCCCAAACCCACAAAACAAATGACATCTCGTGCTGGTAAGGATGTGGGATAAGGGGATTCATCTATTGAGGGTATGGGTGCAAACATCTATAGCCACTATGGAAATCAGTGTGGTGACTCCTCATGAAGCTGCGAATTCAAGATCCAGTTCTACAACTCTTGGGCATATACCAAAGGACTCTACGTCCAACTACAGAGATACTTGCTCAACTGTGTTCATTGCTGCTCTATTCATAATAGACAGGAATGGAAAACAGCCTAGTAGTCTGCCAGTGGGTGAATGAACAAAGGAAATGTGATATATTTTCATAATGGAATTTTACTCAGCTCTTTGAAAATATAAATTTCAGAGGTAAATGGATGGAGCTAGAAAAAAAATTATCTTGACTGAGGAAACTCACACCCAGGAAGACAATTGTCATTGTATTGACTTATATGTAGATGTTAGCTATTAAGTCTTTGGTAAGCAAGAGGATAGGTATAGAGAAAGGGACTAAGATGGAGGTAAGGATCTCCTAAGGAAGGGGAAATAGCAAATATATTTATGAATGGACAGAAGGGTGGAGACTGCACTAGAATGTTCAAATGGAAACAGGTAAGGAAGATGGGGTAGTGGAGGGGATGCAGGGAAGGATGGCTAAATCTAAGGAGACTTTGATGGGGTCATATGGAGACCGAATGCAACAGAAGCTTGGTAAAACATAAACAGATATGAAAGCATTCCAAAGGGAATCACTACATAATGGGAGAGACATTTCTTGCCACCAAATGAAACCTCCTGTCCTGGGAATCGGCTACATTTAATTAATTAATACCTAGTGCTGTCCACCCATACTGATTAGTATTCATGGAACAGGAAGGTACCTGGCTTTCCCCTAAAGGAGAAATGTAAATGCCAACCCAGCTACAAACTGTATTGTACGAAGATGACCTTCCTGCAAGATATGCTGGTGCGAGTGTGGCACAAAGCTTGTGGGGTAACCACTCACTCTCTGATTGCAATTGAGTCCCAGTTTGTGGGAAGGAATCTACCCAGCTCAGGTGGACGATAGCCTGAGACTAGATAGGTCAGGGCCCTGGAGAAAAACCAAGTAATGCTGTCCTGCTAACTGTACTTAGAAAATAAAATGATTCCTAAGGACATTTTCCACATCCATGGATTTGGATCTTGTTCAGCCATCAACAGAGAAACTTCCTCCTGCTAGTGCAGGGGAAAAAAATGATGAAAAAAAATACAGAGGCCCACAACTGGATAATATGCAGAGAGTGAGAGAGACTTTGGAACTCTCAGTGGTATGTGCAATGTCTCCATTAAAGCCCTCCTGTCAGAGCTCAGGGAATTCTGCTGAAGAAGCAGGCAGGCAGATTGCAAGAGCAGGTTAATATGCAAGACACCAAGGAAACAAAGCTTTCTGAACACACTAGGACTGACAAACAAATGAAGCCACAGACTGGCTGATGCAGAGGGTCTAAGCTACAAGGGGTACCAGCCCTGACAGGGTAAGTAGACACCACCCAGAAACGATCTCCAATTGGTAACACTCACAAAGGAACTCTGGCTTTCTCCACTGGAGTCTCATTGCCTATACAAACCACATTTAAAAGCAGTCCCTGTTCCCAGAAGCACACAGCCAACAGAAAACCAATACAATGGTACTATTGGAGGTTTCTTTTGTCTCACAATACTTTGTCTGTCCATTTTCTAAGCATACAGATCTTTTGCTCTTATAGTGTTGATGGGTTTCTGTGTGTGCCAATGAGTGTATCTCAGCGTTCATCTGTGTTTCTTGTGCTCTTTCTTGGGAAATTTTTCTGTTTGTTTTGCCTACTTCTGGTGAGTTTGCTTTTATATTATCCTACTCAATTTTCCTTTATTATTATTTTTAGATGCCTGCTCTTTGTAATGAGACAGAGAGAGAGAGAGAGAGAGAAAGGAGGGTTGTATATATGTGGTTAGACAATTCTCTCTGAGAAAGAAAACATTCTTGCTCCACCATTTCTCTATGAAGAAAGACTAGGGAACATAAAATTGGAGGACTTACATGGGGAAGTCATGCAGTTATTGTGAGGTTTTTCATATTCATTTTCTAAAATTTTCATTCTGCCAAATACAGAAATGGCATCAGTTAATTTGATTTTTATGATAGCAAAACATTGATCAATATACTTCATTTGAAGATTTAAAAAGTTTCAGATATTTTTCATAATATTTGCCATACCCTACACATTTATGAATCATGTGAAAAGAAGAAGACAAAGAAGACAAAGGAGGAGAAGACTACAAAGGAGAAGAAGAAGAAGGAGAAGAAAAAGGAGGAGAAGGAGAAGAAAAAAGGAGGAGAAGGAGAAGAGGAAGAGGGGGGGGGTGTTGTTTTTTAGGTATAATAAAGGTAGGGAAAGAAGGAGATAAGAAGAGCCCAATTCACTTTTTGTAATTGAAGGAGGAGAGGACAACGTGAAATGCTATTGAGTCAAGAGCGTTATAATTCAAACCATCTAGCATATCTTGACAGGATGGAAAGTACCCTGATATTAGGAGTTCTTTTTCTGGCGCAGAATTTCTCTTAGGCTCCAAATCTCAGCATTTACTACTTTAGTTCACCAACTTACTGTGAATATTTCATCACGTGAAAGTATGCATGGAATTAGCAAAGCAGTATATTATGTTTTGCTTCTCAATCTTGAACTAATACAAATCCCAAAACAAGATGGGTGGTGATGGTGTGCACCCTTATTCCCCATGAAGGAGGCAGAAGTAGGTGGATCTCTGTGAGTTCAAGACCAGACTGGCCTAAGGTGCTAGTTCCAGGACAGCCAGGGATATTAAGCAGAGAAAACCTGTCTCAAAAAACAAAAACAAAAGACAGACAAACAACAAAATAAAATAACCAGAATCCCAAAGGAAAACCACTGTGTCATTCTTTAATGGGTCTGAACTAAAGAGTCAGTCAAAGATGAGAACACTATGGAATTTCAAGACATGGGTTGGTCTGTTGCTATTCTTCTTCTATCCAGTAATGAAGTACTTAGCTGAGTTTTGTCATAATGACCCTGCACATCCATGCTTATCACCAACTGACACAGAAGACAAAGTCATATTTCATACTTGTATAAACATACAGATGAGATGTGATGGGGTTTATGTGTAAAACATAGGTAATAATTTGTGTTCACAGAATTCTGCTCCGTGTCTTTCATTTGAGGCAGATATGGAAAGCATCCCAATGCTTGAGGCACAGACTAAAGTTGCTTGAGTAATCCTAAGTAATATGGAAAACACTGGATAGGTGTGCTGCCTGTGTTATGTCAAAATGACACATGGAGAGTCTGATAAGAGGGAGCCTTAACCGAGAAAATGCTTCTATAAGGTCTGACTATGGGAATTTTCTTACTTGGTCATCCATGGGGGAGGTCCCAACCCAATGGGAGATGTTACTGTCCTTGGATAGGTGGTCCTGTCTTCTATTAAAATGCATGCTGAGCAAGTAATGAGCAATCTGTTCAGCAGCACCTCTCCAACATCCATGCATTGAAACCTAACTCCAGGTACCTGTCCTGTTTGAGTTCCTGTCCTGACTTCCATTGATGAAAAACTGGATGTGGATGTAGAGTCAAATAAACCCTTTCCTCAAGTTGATTTGGTCATGGTGTTTCATCACAGCAATAGTGATGGTACTAGAACAACAGGTCAATGACTACCTATCACCTTCCCTGAGAAAGGTAATAGAGATCTGTCACAACCACAGGGCATGATTCATGCAACATTTGCACACAGATTACTACTACTAAAGAAGGAAAACATTCTGAAAATGTTTGGACCCATGTGATATTTTAATGTATTCACAAACCCATTTAGAGAGACAACACCAAGTAACTTATTGTGATGGTCTTCTAGGATACTGCAATGCTTTGAATACATGATCACATTCAGTTGCCTAGCAATGGGTGTGGGGAAACCTTAGTCTTGGCTGCCAGAGTACAGTACTACTATAATGGGAAAAATTTTGAATGTACAACCACATGGGCAATTGAACTACCCAGCTTTCAAGGCCCCATGACTCTTACGGCAAAGACCCAGGCAAGGTTAGTCAAAAGTGGACTGAAGGACAAGCTCGATGGTGCCAAATGCCCATGAACCAAAGCTGACTCGGTTTTCCTCATGCCTGCCACATCCATCCAATATATGTTAAGACTTGACTTCGATGTACTTAGGGAATCTCTTTGGTTGTTTCAAAGTCGAGGAGTGGGAGTAATAGACAGCACAGCTCCCAGAGGAGAATGTTACCATTTTCTGTGGAAGTGTACATTGTGAGATTGAAACAGCCAGTGGAGAAAATGAGAACACAACAGGGATTCAATCCCATTGCCTGAGGGCTCTTCTTGGAATGAAAGAAAACATGGGGGGGGGTCTCCTGAATGATAAACAACTTTTTTTAATTTTATTTTACATACCTATCCCAGTTTCCCCTCTCTCTCTCCATTCCTCCCTCCCTCCCTCTTTCCCTCTCCCCCACCCTTACATGCATCCCGACCACCCTCTCTTCCCATCTTCCCCCCAGTCCACATGTAGGGTGATGCTCTCCAGGAGGTGTCATCTAAATCTGTCATTTGGAGTAGGGACTAGGACTTCTCTCCTGTCTCTATGTTAAGGGAGTATCCCTACATGGGGTGGGGGGAGAGTGCACCCAAAGTCCTTTTGTGAACCAGGAATACATCCTGGTTCCACTGTATGAGGACCCTTAGACAGCTTAGGCCTTCTATCTGAGATACATGTTCAGGGGATCTGAGTAAGTCCCATGCTGGATTCTTAGCACTCAGTCTGGGAGCCCATTAGCTCCTCCTTGTTCAGGTAAGTTGTCTCTGTGTGTTTATGCAGCATGGTCTTGTCCTCCCTCTCTGCATCTGGATTCTAGCTCAGCTCAGTGTTTAGTTGTGGGTGTTTGCTTCTGTTTCCAACAGGTACTAGATGAGGGCTCCATGATGGTGGATAAGTTAGTCATTGATCTCATTATCAGGAAAGGGTATTTATGGGAGCCTGTCTACATTGCTCAAATTGTTAGTTGCAGTCAGTCTTGTTAAAGCTTTAGAAAGAGAGGCTAGGAGTGAAGCTCAGTGGTAAAACACCTGCCCAGCATATTCAGGTGCCTGGGTATAATTCCCAGCCTAACCATAAATCAACTCTGAGATAATGTCTTTTGTACTCATTGCTGCTTCTCACTAATCTACAATTTCATCTGATCCTCAGCAGACAGGGTTGGCTAAAGCACTACCATTCCAAAACTTCTTAAACAACTGAAACTATAAACTTTTGCCTGACTTAAAATACAATAGTTGTAATTATTCTGTATCTACATTGGGGTTAATTAGCCTTTTAATGTATATACTTACACTTTTCTATTTCCTGCTTGGGCATAATCCAGCGCAGTCCATCCGAAAATATCTAAAGACCAAACATTAGCTCCTTTATTTAATAAAAGTCTGACTAGATGTTCTGAATCCCATTTCACTCCATACATCAAGGTCGTTCTACAATGATAGAAAGATGATTAAAGTAAACAGTGAATTGCATGTATTTTACCAATTCATTGTCTTACCATTGTGTGGAGAATTGAGCATTTAGAAACTAGACAATTATCTTGAGAGCATAAGTGTTCATCACTGTCTTCTAGGCTATGAAGTGGAAATTAGCACAAAGATTCTTGATCCTCTTGATATGTGTGTGGGGGGGGGTGGGGAGGTTAAATTAGTACACAGAATCATTTTAGTGGTAATCCATGATCCAGTTAATGTTAATATGACCTAGGTCCTACTTGACATAGTTTTAAAGCTTTGGTATTATGCATGTAGGTACTGACCTAACCAAGCTAGCTCGGTCTTTCATGCCTATTTGTATGATTTCTGAGACTTTGAGGCTCTTCTACGACATGAAATAGTACCTTAGGAAAAACCTGATATCAGTAAACGTCAAAGAAGGCAATTTGAAGAAAAGTTGCCCAACAGCCTATGATTTTACTTCAGTTCATTCTTAATATACTATACCAAAAATCAAGCACTATAAAGTTAAGTTTTCACAATAATTAAATAATTGAACTAAAACCTTATAATTTACAGAAAATGATTATATGACTATCCACATGACATTCTAAATAAGACATCAGGTATTATCACAGGGGACAGAAACTTGACTCTACATCATTTTTGTATTACTCGTTGCATATAATTTTTGATCTGACATGGTTTTTATCCATATTTTTTAGTTTATCCCATTACATTTTTTATTTGAGTGACTGTTACTATTTTAGAATACAATTAATGTTTAAAAACGCAAAAGTACATACCTTTGGTATGGGTCGCAAGCATGAATATTTGCACCTGATGTTATTAGCAATGCTGCGGTCAATAATTTTTTTTTCTGGAGAGCCAGCATCAGGGGGGTCAGGCCCTCCTGTAATGAAATCAACCAATAATTCACAATGCTGCCTATTCCCCAACTGAAGTGAAAACTTTATACCTGGCACAGTGAATATAAAGTTTTCCACAAAGTAGAGAGCACTAGAGATTTTCTTCACAGCAAACTGCTCATTCCTATGTTGTCATTGTAATTCTTCAATCCTGCCTACAGTTGTTGCAAGACCTCTCCAAAACTCATGTCAAACACTTTCCTTCCATGAATCTCTGTTCCTTTCACTACATTTATCATGGCATATTAGAGTTATGTGTTTGCTTCCTTTTAAGTGAAAATTATTTTAATTGAATTAAAATCATTCCCCACTCCTATTCTTACATTAGATACTCCCCTCCCCCCACACATCTCACCTCATTTAACTCTACTTAGTACTCTTCCCAGGCTCCTTCAAGTTAGTAGCCTCTTCATCTTTGATTATCTTTACTACATATATCTATATATGTGTGTACATGTATGTATAAACATATAAATAGAACCTACTGTCTCCATAGTTGTTCCGTATATGGTTTTTAGGACGGCCACTTTGCATTGAACAACCAATAAGGGGGTTTACCTTTAAGAGAAGCAAATTCTCATTCTCCAAGCAATCAACACTTGATAATAAATTCAAAATCTAGGGATGGAACACAGTGAAAGATTTCTTCTTCTACCTTAACATGTCCACTGGTATTATCATAATTCCAGTCTTTTTATGCAGCTGTTTCTAGGAGAGGCTGTTGCATGGAAGACTTCCTCATTATTCTGCCTATTACAATCTTTTCAATCCCTCTCCCTCAAAGTTTTCTGAGCCACAGACTCATGAGCTGTGATGTAGATGTACAAGCCAACATTTCTTGGGAGCATATCTCAAAGGAACCAACCCCCAAACAAGTGCCAAAGGATTTCAAAATTTTGTTGAATAGGTGTACTAAATTTTCCTCTCTAACTCAGAATTTCTACCTGTATTTCAAATGATATTTGTGTGCCAGATGTATCATTTTCCAACATGAAATATGAGAAAAACTGTGAAATTGTTCTTTTTCAAAATAAGTAAATAACCAAAATGTGCTTCTTTGGTAAATTCCTGTTTGACCAACTGTGTATGCAGCAGACATTAGCATCTGAACAACTTGTTTCAGGGGACCCACGATAGCAATGCCAGTCCCTTGCTCTGAATATGTCACCAAAGAAATTGACTCAAAATAGCCGAAGCGCCATATAAACTTTGATGAATTGACTGTTTCTATCCTGTTATATGATGCAAGTTGTCCTCACCCTAGAAAGCCCAAGACATGTTCCTTAAAAATTATTCAATTTAATTTTTGTTCATTTCATACATAGGTGCTGTAGTGACCTCATTTCAACCTTTCCTCACTGTCTCTCCTACTCCCCCTCTGTATCAACTCTTCTCATGCCCTCCCTACTGCTTCTAATTTTGATGACCTATTCTTTAACCAGTATTGTTATACACACAAGCTTATCTATGCCTGCTTGTATGTGTGCATGTATACATATAACGTACTGAGTCCATTTAGCTTTGCTCATATTGTAAGTGTTAATGGCTAATGATCTAGCATTGCATAGTCAGAGTTTGTCTCTAGAGAAAACAGATTCTTTTCTCATCACCCATTGTTTTCCCAGTGATAGAACCTTGTAAGTTCCCCACCACTGTTGGCAATTCGCCCTGTATTGCCATCATGTGGGCCTTATTTAGGCAAAAAGAAGACAAAGATTTCCTGAGTTCAATATTGCATTATCTTGCAACAGGCACAATAGTTCTTTTGTCCTTAGAGGCATTTGACCCCTTTTCAATGATGTTCTCTGAGCCTCAGGGATGGGTTTGCACCAGTTGGGGCTGGCTAGTCAGCAAAAGAATCTTATGTTCACATTATTGGATTCAGCAAATGGCAATAATAATACCTTACAGCATTTGAGGATCTCTTGGACTCTAGTCAACATTAATTCCAGGGGCAGTTTACCTCTCCTGCTTTGTTAAACAGTCTATTGCTTTAGGCTAGGGGGGAGACCGTTTCATCCTGTTCTTTACTTATACTCCAATACATGTGTTTAATTTCCCTGATATGATAATTCCATGAGCGAGATAGACTTCCAATATTACTTTTTAAAGCATAGATCTCAGTATGTAGCCCAGTCTAAGCTAGAAGTCATCTTCCTGAAACAGAACCTCAGTCCTACTCTTGAGTTTACAAGTGTGCCATCACATCTGATCACCTGCTTCTTCAAATTCTTTTGTATCATTGCTCCAGTGTGATCAATGCTTAGGTTATAGTTCTAGGCAAGGTACAAATCAGAAATAAATAAATGCTTTATCCATCAGTGAAAACTGAATAATCCCTGTATGTACTTGCTTTGGTACACTGCAATCACTCAGTAGCTTGCACTTGTGTGAAATGTGAGAGAAACAGTGGATGTTGTCTGTAGTGTACACAACATGTCTGACTACAAACAGGATCAACCTAATAAATCTAAAACATCTCCTAATCAGAATGGTGTTATTTATATTGAAGATAATTTTTCAGGTGTTAGATATGCATCTATGAATTGTGCATAGTAGACAATGCTCAGATACAAAGCTGATATTGAGAAATAATTTTAAAATGCCAATTAATTTCATAAATATAAAATGTCAATTAAATTCATAAATGCACCAGACATCCTAAATCTATATCAAAACACCAGGAAACAAAAATAGAAGACTCAAATAGTTACATAGGGAAAGCAGGGGGACATGAGCAAATGGGACACACTTGGATGTTGAGTATGAAAGTGTTCACTGTAGGGACTGATTCAATCAAATGGGTCCAGAGGAGAAAGGAATTAAATCTTTATGAACAAGAAGAAGTCCAGATTTCTGAATTCTCCTACAGATTGAGAGTATACTGTGTTTCTAGAAGGTAAACTGTGCATGGAGTGCACTGACTCCATAGAACTTTGGTTCGCATTTTTTTTTTTTTTTTAACCTTTGCTGAATGTTTAGCAACGGATTTGTACAAAGCAAGTACTGGTAGTGCAATCAACCATATTTAACTCAAAATAAAACAGTCCCCGATATAGTGTGAAAGTGAAATGTCACCCACAGGTTCATGTGATTGACACTGTAGCCTAGCTGGTAACTATGTTGCAGGAAGCTTGTGGAAGCATTTGGAAATGGATCCTTGCTCTCTGAGCTATTGTCATGTTGGCAATGTTGGGGTTAGTCCCAATATTGTCCCAGTTTCTCCAGCGGCTTTTGCTTTCAAGGCTGTGGACATGGGAGAAGGTGAAATGTAAGTTCCTGACAGGATGAACCAGCATAATTAAACTTCTGTGCTTTCTCGACCAAGACAAGATCATCCCTTGCGACACAGCAACTCTTTTCTTTCTGCTGATCCAAGCAGGAATGTTAAAACAATGACAAATCAATATCAAGCACAAACTGTAATCCAGTCATTGGGATGGTTAGTTTCAATTTCAATTGTCAAGGACACCACCTAGAATGACTTAGGAAGAGTGTTTCCATTGGGAAACTGAATCATTAGACAGACCCGTGGAAAGGTCTGTGGCCTATGTCCTGAAGCTTCTAATGATTTTACCCCATTATTGATGCTTCAGTCTTATTGTTCAGAAATAAACGTAGGCACATAACTATCCCAACACCAAGAGTTCAGTTTTCAAACGGTGTGTTTGTTTTATTTGAGTACCAAGATAAAGCTTACTTCCAAGGTAAAGTTTGCTTTCTTTTATTATTTTAAACTGGTTAGAAAAGTGGTGGAAAATATTGATAAAGTAGAAGTATTATACATGGCATACTTTGTGTTTTCATGAAGATTTGCTGTCCTACGAACAGGAAAGCTGTGTTCTCTATTACTTTTTTCAATAAACCAAGGTTATTTCTCCCATATTTAAAATCAGATTTATGAAAGTTCCATAGTTATTTTGACTACATCTACCCTTCTCTCTCTACTCCTTCCTGATCCACCCACTTTCCCTACCCACCATACTTTCTGTGCTCATTAATAGAACCCACTCACTGAGTCTAGGGATCATTGCAAAATTCTCTAAGAGACAGAGCAAGTCGATTGACCACAAGGAAACCACAGGGCAGATGTTCATATGAACTCACAGTCATTGTGACAGCACTCACAAGGCTCACCCAGGCAATACCAAGTCAGCCAAACTCTTCATTGTGGAGACAGGAAGTTAGGACGAAGTCCTATCTCTAGCTGGGGAGCTATTGGCAACTGATAGCTGTGGGAGAGGGAGAGCCAGTTTTATTTAGCAGTGTGACTCCCTAGTAGGCTGACCAAACTGCAGTGGATGGTCACAAACCCAAAAGCATATGGGCTGTGCGAACTGCACTAATTTCTTGCACTATAAAAGCACAACAACCATGTTGATGTTTAAATAAATACCAATCAAATGATTTCTAAATGTCAGTCAGGGAATACTTGAGCTTCAGAACCCAGATAATTGTGGCCCTATACATGAACTTGTGAAAGCACACAGTTCCTAAATACTTGAGAATTTAATTTAGGTAATCTTTACCTCTGACATCTCTTCCGTAGTGCTCCCTGACGCCAAAAGGGCAGCCACGATTTCAAAGGAGTCGTTGTATATGGCATGATGAAGTGCCATGTCACCGTTCACGTCTTTCAAGTTCGGATCTGCTTCTTGTTGTAGCAGAAGCAAGACTGTTTCTGTTGAGCCAGACTGTACAGCCTGTGGATGTTATAAAAAGAAAAACATTGAAAATTCAAGTAATTCAAAACAGGCATTTCACGGCTTTCACTATGATTCATGTTTGAGTGAGATAGATGCTTTCATTTTCAGTATGAGCATTTAAGTGAAATATTTCCTGAAATTGATATATTTGAACTACCTTGACAAGTGGTGTCATTAACTTGTCGTCAACCATGTTAACTTCAGAGCCATTCATTAACAGATACTTTACAGCAGCTGTACATCCATGAAAGGAGGCATAATGGAGAGCCGTTCTGTGGGAGAAAGACACATGTTCTTATTGAAATTGTAGGATATTATGTCAGCATGTACAATCACTCACATTTTGCAATCATTATATGACATGTAAGTCCTCTGACTCCCCACGGACCAATGTTTAACTTTCTTCTAAACATGTTCATTTGCTCTAATTATTCACTATATTAGAGCACCTCACTCACTATCCAGAACGTTTGTTACAGTGGGGGGAGAGAACCCATGGCTGTTGCAGGCTAGATCAGTCATCTGTCACTCACTCATCTAGTTCTATCTGGAGCCAAGGTTCTGGCCCAGAGAGGCCTACTTGTACAGAGAGAGCATGACCTTTGGCTTGAACTCCTACTTGACTTTGCATCCTGCTCTAGGTGGCATCCTCACCAGCTATCCCCTAGTCCATCAATGCAGTGATTTCTTCATCCTTTACATGCAGATCCAAACAACTCCTCTCCCAGTGTACTATGACACATCAGTGAGGATCTTTGCAACCACTCTGCATGGGCTTCTGCACAATAGATCCACATGGTGGACATTTAAATTATTAATATTACAATGTGATGAACATTTCAAGTAAACGGCAATCCATTATCTACTTTACAAAGATTTTCAAGGTTATTTATACACTTACAAGATCCCACAATGGTGTTGGTTTGCTTTTATTTAATTTGAGACAGAGTCTGCTTCATTAAGAAAACTGCAATCATTCATGCTCTTAATATGACATGCTGCCCAACTTAAGAATTTCTTTGGCTCACATTTGAACTCACCAAAAATTGGAATGTGACTGACAATTCATATTTGCCAACAATGACTGCTAACACTTAAAAGCTATGCCCTCATGCAAATATCATGGTGCCTTGGACTAGTTGATATGTGACATATATGCTTGGCATTCCTAGTCTCTTAAGCTAGATTCAAATAAATGCTAGTTTTGAATGCAGTGTAGGTAAGAGCTGTGAAACATATCAACAGCAAAGTGTAAATACAGAGGAACTTTTATTTAGTTTTTTTTTTTTTTTTTAACGAAAATTCAGCTGAAGGTAACTTGGGATTCAAATCAGTTGGTTTGGCTCATTCTTCACCATAAAGACAGAGAATTCATAGGCAGCAGATATTTGCTATGCCTAATGGCAGTATCTAAATCTACTTTCACAAGGGAGATTAAAGACTGTGGGCCACAACAACTTGGGCCCAATTGGAAAAGCAAGATGAGTTTGCTGCTTTCCAAGTTATGAAAATCCCAGTAAGCTTTATTCACCTCTACCAGGAATAACTAAATATATCAGAAGTAACTTGCAGATAACCTGGAGCTTGTCAGCAAATGGTGCTAAGAAAATTGTTACTCATCAAGGCAGTGCTGAATTAAACCCTTCAGAATGATATGAACTAACAAGTAAGAAGCTTAAGAGAAATAACAAATCTGAGAAATCTATGAAGGTACAAGAATGACATTCCTAGGACACTAGTGAGAAACAAAGAAAATGAAGTGTGATAAGAACACAGCTATCTTTCAAGTTCAAATTCTTTGCATGATTCTTGTGTAAACGATATATATATATATATATATATATATATATATATATATATATATTTACAAAACATGGGTACACAGTGGTATAAAGATTAGTTGAACTATATTTGAGTAATTTCAATATATTCAGTGGCTTTAGTATGAGAAACTGTACCAGCAGTGGTAGCTCATGCCTTTAATCCCTTCACACATGCAGCAGAGTCAGGCAGATCTCTCTGTGAGTTTGAGGCCAGCCTGGTCTTCAGAGGGAGTTCCAGTACAAGCTCCAAATCTCTACAACAAAACTTGCCTCAAAAAATAAAAAAAAAAAAAAAAAAAGAAAGAAAGAAAAAAAAGGCTCTATACTTGGCATCTGTACTCTCTACATGTTTATTACTTGTTATTGCATATATTGAAATGCAATTCCATTTGTTTACTATTGTATAGTCAATAAAATGCCATACATGGGGATTATGAAGTGACAGGGAACCTCCTGGGACTTTGGTCTAGTGCTTATGCTCAATAATATGACATGGACCCTCTCAGACCTCAGATGACCAAGAGCCTGCCAGCTAGAAAGCCTAGCTGGGCTCTTCCACTCCTGTTATCCTCAACAGATCCAGGGAAGGTAGGTTTTCCCCATCTCCCATCATCCCATTTCTTCATGCCCAACTCCCATCCTGAGCTTCCAAGCCCTCTTACCGCTGGTGTTTGTCTTTATGATCTATGGAAAATTTCTTCTTTTCGATGAGTCGGATAAGAACTCCGATTTTCCCTCTACAGGCTGCCAGATGAAATTTATTTTTTCCCATGTAGTGCTGCCTGTATATCTTCTCTTGACTGGACCGCCAACAACATAAGTTGTTTTGGCCAATGTCAGAGGACTTACAGAATTGTTTTGGAGTTTGCTGTTTTTTAAGACACCAGAGAGTCCTTAAGGAGGACAGCATCTTCTGTGTCCACCTTCCTCTCGGCTTAAATATTTGGGATTAAGTGTAGTCCATTAACATAAACATAAAAAACTACGTCTAAAAGTGGTCTAAAACCATCCTCGTGTCGATCAAAGAAGCGACTCAAGTGTTGCCTGTTAAGCACAGATCCAAATGGTTACTTAACAATCGTTGCCAAGCAACACTGGTAAATTCTAATATGCACCTTCTTCCTCATAGGTCACAGCCCCTGAAGTAAATGGTGTCAGTGCACATGTGCAGTGTAGGTAGGCCTGGTGCCCTTGCTTGCCTTAGTTTATACTTACCATGCAAGGTCTTTATTCTTCAAATTTGAAGAATACCTTTATTCCCTACATTAATCTTACTTGGCAGTTGCTTTGATAGTGTAAAATTCATCTGTCTAAAATTTTATCTAGGGCTTTTCACTGAAAGGTCATTTTATTTATATGAGCTGGCCTTTGTGAAAAAGACATCCTCCCTCTTCCCCCCCCCCACCCCTGTGTCTTACTCTATGCCTATTTCTCTCTCATCTCCCTCTATCTCTCCTCTCTCTCCCCTTCTCTGTCCATCTCTCCTCTCTCTCCCGCTCTCTCTGTCTATCTCCATCACGCTATCTCTTTTCCTGGTTGTTGAACATAAGAGTATTTGACTCTACAATACCTTCTGATTATAGGTTCATTCCCCCTATCCTCCCTGATCTTCCTCACCAACCCACCCACACAAATCAGTCCTTTCTCCCAGTAGTTTCTTCCTTCCCCTCAATTGACCCCTCCAGTTTCCAATTTCTCCCACTCTGAGCACCACAGCTCAGGTGCTTGCAGTTCTTTGGAGACACCTCTCAATGGGCATGGGAGGCACGTGAAGCTCTAGGGGAATTCTGCTCGCTAAACACTCTAAACAGCAGGAGGCAATTGAAATTAGACTAAAAAATAAATGACTATTTGTGCTACACAACTGTTAGACACTGAGCTTATTCACAAAAAGTAAAATACAATCTATGTCTTCATTTTCTGTTTGTTTGTTTCCGTTTGTATTCCTAGAAAGAAGACTCCATAATAACATGTGAGCAAAATATGTTTCAAAATCAAGTGTGCTTAAGAATAAACAGCCAACACACCAGAAATATAAATCTGCCTTAGTTAAGAGCACAAAGAGGGAACCTTCAAGACAAGCTTAAATGGCCTGGAAGCAGTTAAGGTCACAAAAACAAGTGCAAATTATCACCATGAAGGTGGAACAAATGCATTCACCTGCCCCTGACAAGCAGGGGTTTGTATCCCTTTCCATCAGTGGGATTAGATTTTCACTAACCCCACTTGGGAAGGTGAAAGAAAAAGGAAACTTGGCTATATTAGTCGGGGGACAGAATTATTAAGAGAAAAGAGGAAGTGTGACTAAAGAGATATGTTTTCTGATTTGTGTGTGAGTGTGTCTACTTGGTAGGATGACTTAAGTATTGAAATGAATTTTCATTAAAAAGCCCACTGTTTCTCTTGGGAGTTATTAAAATGGAAAGAAACCCATCATGAGAAAGCAGATATTGGAATATTTGGAACTTTTCTACTGGTAATTAACAGCTGTAAAGTCCACCGAGGCAAAAATAAAATTAAGTAGCTGAAACAATGTCCTGTGACCACTTGCACAGGCTAACTATTCTCTTCCATATCTGTGTTTGCTTGAAGATGCTGGCGTGTGTGCTGGGGTGTGTCTGAAATGGATGGGAGATGGAGAATAAAGCCAGTGAATGGGTCATGCTGAAAGGACAACTTTAAATGTACATAAATATTGCTGCTCTGTTCATGCCTATATTTCCTTAGAAAAGAATTTATACTGTGAAGGATAAAAAATGAACTTAGGAAAAGGAGCTGAGGAAGGAAGTCTCTTCCTCCCCTTGCTGTCTGTAAAGGAACAGAGGCTGGGAATGGGGAGATGGCACAGGTGGTAAAGCACCTACCGTGAAAGCATCAAGATCTGTGTTCGAGTCCCCACAAGATGTCAGGCAAGTTTGGACAGAAAACGAGGGTGCCTCGGGCTGCTGACCAGCCAGTCTAGCCCAGTCAGAGATTTCTAGGTTCAGTGAGAGATCCTGTCTCAAAAAGTAATGTGGAGAGGGATCCAGGGGCTCCTCTGTCACCTTCTGGCCCATGCACTTTTTAAAGGTCTTTCAGTTCCACGATGAGCTACTCCTTCTTGGGACTCATCATGTGTACTTGAGGCTTTCTTCGAGGATTGGTGATTTTGGTTGTTCCTCTATGGTTTACATTGAGATAATAAGACTGGACAAGAATGGAGACAGGGTGAGTGAGCAAGTATTCAATTTGTACCTGAGGTGCTCAAGACTTCTGATCCATGAATGCTGCTTATAGGATGTCAGCCTAGGTGCCAAATTTTCCAGAATACATGTGTGGAAAGAAGTATGCAGAGTTTTTGCCTTTGGGAAGAACCATGCTAGTGCCACCTGGCTATGAACTCCTGACCTCATCGAGGCTTTAGCTTGAAACTTTAATTTCTTGCATTGTTCATGCTCTCCTCATTCTCCCCTCTGAGTCTGGCTAAACAGGCTGAGTTCAGTCTCCATCTCACTTGTTGGCACTTTAGTGTCTTAGGTTTGTGTGGAGCAGCTCTGTGCTCTCATCTGCTTTCCATATCTCCACAGAACCCTTCTCTCTCATTATCTTTTTCTTTATGAGCTCATCACTTGCAATTCATTTGCTGTCCCCATTAAAGCATCCAAGAAAGGGTAAGAAATAAGGGTGTACTAAGTCAAACTCTTTGAAGCAGGAGACCGTGATTTGTGGGGGGCACTTATTTACATGTATGTGTATTTAAAAATGGATTAGACCATGTTTGTATTTGTGCTTAAACAAACACCTTCAAATGATCTCTGGGCACAAATAGAATGTGTTCTCCATATACTCCACTCCTTCAACTACTCTTAATTCTTTCCACATGTTGGCTCCCTGTGCTTTGTGTATGTATGTTCATGTAGATGTATGCAATTATGTGTGCAGGCATACTGTTCCAAACATGAGTGTAGTGTGTGTGGACTACAGGTTAAAGTTTTATGTCTTCCTTAATAGCTTTTCTCCTAGCTTTGTGGACATGGGTTTTCTCACAGAACTTGGAGTCCATTGGTTCATTTAGCTTGGTTGGCGAATGTACTCCACAGATGCATCTGTTTGTGCAATCTGTACATATCTCCCAGAACTCACTGGCTATAGACACCTGTCCACATAACTGACTTTCCTTGGGTGTTGGGGATCTGATCTCAGGTCTTCACACTTGTGCAGTACAGTACAGTACGGGGCCCGAAGCTGTAGCTCAGTACAACCCTTGTTGACTGAGCCATCTCTCCAGCTACAACTGGAGCTTCTATTTATAGAATTTAGGGGAAAAGAAAGGAATTTCCCCAGGAGTAAATGTCAGGAAAGTTTAAACCATACAATCATAGCCTAGTCGTGTATATTGGAGGCTTTTCCCAAGCTGCGGGGCCTTCAGAACTCTGAAAGGAAGCATGAGCATGAGTGTTAGTTTTCTAGATAGAGGCAATGGTCAAGACTCAAAAGAGTTATTGTACATGTCAGGGAGCTTGAGGCTGGAATTGATATCTTCACTGGAATTTTTGCAGCATGCATATAACCCTAGTCACAACTGTCACTTGAAGTTATTTCTTCCTTTTATCATTTCTTTGCCCTTGTTTGGGACACAGGAGTCTTGGGGAAGGATCTCTTCAGACTGTCTCCCTCTGCCTCCCTCCTTCTTGAAGTCACATATGTCTAACTTACACCTTGAGACAAAAATGAACAGGCAAGCACAAACATGCACCCGCATCTTCTCCTCTACCCTCCGCACTTTCTTCATGAAGGGGGAACTGAAAACACAGAAGTGTGTAGCTGGACACAGGCCCAGAAATCTGGAAAGTGTTTTCTGTGGGATCCCCATGGGGAAGCTCAGGGCTGCCAACAGCTCTGGCTCTGGGCTTCAACACACCTTCGGTCCAGTACCTGGCACTCTCTACTCCCCTCTTCACCTCAACCCATAAACCCATACAGGGAGCAGATAGCAGCAACTATGAGTTTCAAATTGCAACAGCCAAGCCATGTGGGGAAGGGAAGGAAAGCAGACAAAAAGGACCTAAAGGTCCTGGAAAGCTTTACCTTACACCTGGCCTGACAACTCCTCTTTGTGTACAGGCATTTACTAAGCAGCTTTTTTGTGGGTATTTGGATATAGGTGGTTCAAGGAGAAATTAGAGATTTTTGGGACTGGCAGGGCAGCATGCGAATCAGCTTTGAAGAACCATCAAGAACATCAGCAAATAAGAAACAGGTACTAATTGTCCAGATGATAGGTGAAGGGTTAATTACAGACATTAATTACTCTTATAGCTGTCCTATCCTAAAGAATCTGATCTCATACCTGATACCCTTTTAGTTAAGTTACAAAAGGATTGTAACTGTATCTATATAGTCTTCAACCCCTTGGAAGAATTGAGAAGGAAAAGAATATTACCTGGTTGAGGAGGAAGTGCAAGCAAGTGACTTCTAAAACATACAAGAAATGACAGAAACAACTGGCTATCTGGACAGTCACCCAAAGTTAAGATGTCCATCTGTATGTTGTAAATATGTGTTCCTTTTATTGAGTGCTGAATAAAGCTGTTTTGACCACTGGCCAGGCAGAATACAGTTAGGCAGGAAAGCCAAACAGAGTTACGGAGAGAAAGAAGGCAGAGCTGAGGAGACATCACGTGGTCTTCGTGGAAGCAAGATGCCAGAAGGTTACCAGTAAGCCACAGCCAAGCAGCAATACACAGATTAGTAGTGAAAGACCCCAGGAGGGCTTGAACACTCATGCCCCCAGTCAGGAAAGGCAGCCCCCCCCCCTACAAATCACTCACGAGAAACGGCCTTGCTGCAAAAGCATGAGGTCTTTTATATTCCAGTGCACTGGGGTCCACAGCCATACTCCACGTGGGGTAGAGGACTGGGAACCCGGGGTACAGGGTTCAGACAGCTTTTATAGGGTTACAAATAAACCCTGGCATCACAAACCAATCATCTCATAATATCCAGTGTGGAACAATCAATTTGAACTATCCAAGCCCCCGCTTTGCCCTGGAAGTCTGCTTTCAATAGGGCTTCTGGGTAGTGTGGCAGGGCTCATTTCCTGTTCTCATTTAATCACAGGTGTTGTCTGTAAATCACCCTGTCATAAAAAGTCAAGAATGACCTTTTGCCTACTCTCTGCTAGGGGGCAGAGTCCAGGGAAAATTAGGCTAAATTTTCCATCCTTACAGTAGAAATGGGTTAATTTCTTAGAGAGAGCTAGACAGTAGTAAACATGGAGCATCGATCAAGCAATTACATTTAATACTAGCCTGTGAGTGATTCTTTCATAAGAGGTGGTAGTGACCAACAGGCAGGAAAAAATTCTGTGCATTTGGGACCAGGAGAGACAGAGAACATCTTCCATCTACATTATACTTCTTCTAGAGTTAGAAAGAGATAGTTCAGTATATAAGAGCTATATATCAGGCTGCATACACTGAGGGCATTTGTTCACATCCATTATACCATTCCCAAGTTGGGGGGGGGGATGTGGGGGTTTAATATAAAAACTCAACAAGTGCAGAGCAATGATAACCAAATTTGGCTGCTTGTCAGGATTGCTAGAAGAGCTTGCACAGATTACCATGTCATGCCACACCAGCCCCAGTGGGGACAGTGTAGCAATGTCTGAGAAAAATCTCAAATGGCTACCTGTGCAGAGGTTTGCACCACAAGTGGTTATTCCTCCTGGGAAGAAGTGGCCAGGTCCCTGCAGCTCCTTGCTTGGCTGGCTGATTGGAAAGGGTGCTGGGTGCATTTTGTGCTATGATAACAATAATGCTTTTGATTATTGGTGTTTTGGCCTGTAGCTCCACTGTTAGTTCAGAGAAGCCTGGAGAAGGCTTAGATACAATTTCGGGAACTGAAAGAGATGCAGACTAACAATCAACAGATGGATGCTGTCCTCTGTACCCTCAATTACAATACTCAAAGAGCTGGTTGAGACTTCAGGTGTCAGCCCAAGGCCTGATAAATTAACATAGCTAAAGCTGTAGGAATTTGCCCACAAGGAGACCCTGCCTAACAATAGCCAGCCCACAACAAAGCTGTTGTGGGATTTACTATAAAACTCAAACTTGAGATCTTAGGGCCCCTAAATCAATAAAACAGTACAAGAGTTCTTAACAATGTTGTTAAAAGTTTACTAATCAGAGGCAATGACTATTCCCTAAACTCAGTGAGCCAAATCCCTGGTCAGCTGACCACAGGCAAGCCAAAATAGATGTTTTTAAGATCTCATGCTTCAAGGGAATTGCTGACATTTATATAATATGTCTGTAAACTTTAAACTGTGGTCAAAGATCTGTTCCTTGAACTTTCTGCGTAAAAACCCAATGCTCTGAAGTTAAAACTGCAGCAGTTGCAAACCTCCTCGAGTGTGTTTGTGCTGTCTGTCATGCTGAAGCCACTCCTGAGCTGGTCATGGAGTTTTCATCTCCAGGCAGACCTATTGCCTACTGAGCAGTCTGCCTCATTGGATGTGAGCAGTCTGTCACATCCAAATTACTCAGAATCATTACGGTTTGGTGATGGAGTCTAGAAAATGGAATTTAAATAAAACTGTTTAATGTTGGTTTTTGTAATTTGCAGGTCTTGAGAGTTTCTAACTCTCAACTTGGCATCATGAGGAATCTTAACCTTAGAGCGATTATTTGCCAGATGGTATATTCCGTATATTTTCAACTTTAGAGAGTTCCTGTACTAATTGATGATATTTTAATTTACATGCATCTTAAATAGCCAACTAATTGTCCTGTGGCAAAGGCATCTAGCTAATGTCTGGCACTAGAGAAGTTTCTAACTGGTGTAAGTGACTGCATAGACCACTGGATGTACTGAATTTGGGTAATTATACCTACTGATGCTTTAGATAAAATTATTTTCAATGCTAAAATCTTCCAACTCTTGAAGTTGACTTAAAATGATTCAGTAGGAAACTTGGGTTCACTCTTGTATACTTGAAAATCAGTCACACATGTCAGTGTATTTATGGTCACTTGGGGTATCAGCTATTATTTATAACACTGATTTACATGTATTTGTGAGACATTGAGATGACTCATCAGAGGAAAGCACTTTGCTGTCTAAGCCCAACAGAGAGCTTGATCCTGGGGGTGCATGGTAGAGAGGATCAAGTCCTGAAAGCTGTCTGCTGACCATTGCACTTCAGGTGTAGCAAGTACCTGGACTAACATATCAAACATACAACACACATACACCACAAATAAACATTTAAAAATAGTATTAGTATTTAAAGTATACTTAGGATATGTGTGGTGAACCAGTTTACATAAGCCTAGATTCATTGTTTAATTTTTTATTCTTAATTTGTATGATATAACAGCCTCTTCTGAAAAGTTCTGGCCTTGTAGAACTAGATTGTTCTTATAGCTATATAGGAGAGATTTGCTAAGTATGATACTTGGAACATTTCAGGCCTATGAGATGGGCCTGCATAAAATATTTTCCATTTAATATTTGTGGTTTATAAGAAGAATTACATGTCTTTAACAAGATATAGAAAGGCTGTGCCTTTTTGTAAAAACCCTTACATTTAAGTAATAGAGAATTCAATATTTCACTGTAATACAAAAAGACATATTTTTATTTTGGTTTGGATTGATATCTGGAAAGGTTCTTTCTGTGTAGCCCTGGCTGTCCTGGAACTTTCTATGTTCTTTGGCTGGCCTTGAACTCAGACAGATTTTCCTGCCTGTCTCCCAAGTGCCGGGAATACAGGCTTAAACCACAATTCTTGGCCTTGGTCATAGGTTCTTTGAAACCAAGTGTCAATTTCTATCCTTTCTGGCCTGGAAGTTGCTGAGTAGAGTAGGCCAGTTTCAAACTCAGAAACTTCTTGCCTGTTCCAGAGCCCAGGATTAAACCATGTGCCACCACCCCTGCCTGAGATCCTTTTATATGACTATTGAATGCTTATTAGTGGTAGCTGTGGTGTGGCAAAGTAAAATAACATATGTGGGCTTGAAATTTGGGGCCAGACTTCATTAAGACCTGCGTTTTTATAGGCCATGGTGGCCTTGAATTCCTTATTCACCTGAGGATGGCCTTGTCTTGATCACTTTTTTAAACTAAATTCATTTATTTATTTTACACCCCTCCTACAGTTTCCTCTCCCTCCCCTCTTCCAATTTCCTCCCCAAACTCTTTTCTCCACACCCCTGCTGCGACCCCCTCCCCCCTCCCAACACACTTGCCTTCATTTCCCTTCAGAATGGGGCCTGCATCCCATGCATATCAACAAAACATGGCATATCATTTGCACTTGAACTAAGCACCTCCCCTTGTATTAAGGCTGGGTAAGGCAGACCAGTATAAGCAAGAGGTACCCAGAAGTCAGTCAAAGCCTTAGAGATAGCCCCCGATCCCACTGTTAGGAGTCCTGAGATAGACCAAGCTGCACAGCTATCACACCCTGAAACTTAAACCTCACAAAGATTGGACAGTTACCTTGATCTTCTTAACCCAGCATAAGCTTATTATCGAAATATGTAAAATATGAAAAAAGTTACTCCTTTGTTGATATTGTATAGGTTTTGATTCAGAGTTTAAGGATCATCTTTGTTTTCTATCAGAACTAGGTGCTTTGTTTGCTTTTTATCCTTTGTGACCCATGTTTAAATGAATTAGTTCTAAATCATCATTATTACTTAACTTTCTATTTTCTTTTAGTTTTAGCTTTTACAATTATGGGTTTTGTATTGTTTTGTTTTGTTTTGCATATCTTAACTTCCCCATTCATTATTCTAGCTACCTTTGTGTTGGGATTGAAACCCATGCAGGGTCTCATGTTAGGCAGCAGCTCTACCACTGAGTTATTCCTTTCCTAGAAATATTTGTTTAATCTTTGAAGGTCCTTTTCTTTGGTATGATTTCAGTAAATAGATTAAGCCTTTTGCTTAATAAATCTTTTGTATTAGTTTTTGCTTCATCTAGGGTTTCTCTCACAATAGGATAATTGGACAATTAGATGCTTTCAATTCTTAGTTTTAGAGCTGTTTGTTGTTGCTGTTGTTTGTTTTATGTACCCTAACTTAGGATAAAGTTTGTGTCTGCCTGAGGGACACAAGTAGGGGAAATATGAACCTTGTCACTTTTTCAGAATATAATGTTTGTGTTAGTGTGGAAAAAAAGAGGTCAAAGTGGTGGTTGGTTTTTTTTTTTTTTTTTTTTTTTTTTTTTTGTTTTGTTTGTTTGGTTTTTTTTTTGACCTATTTAGAGTACATGAACATTTCTTGATTAGACAAACAAGAAATAAGAACTTCATGGAGAAAGGTTAAGTATACCAGATATTCAAAAGTGTTTTTTATTTTTTCTATTAAATGCTTTATTTCTTTTACATACCTTGTTTATATACAGTTCCTCTCTTCCTGTTCCCACTCCAACTTCCTTTCTACCCCCAACCACTCAGAAAGGGGAAGGCTTTCCATGGGAGTCAACAAAGCTTGGCACAGCAAATTTAAGGCAGGACCAAGCTCCACCCCACTGCATCAAAGCTAAGTGAGGCATCCAACATAGCAAATAGGTTCCAAAACACCAACTCATGCACCTGAGAAAGATCATGGTCCCACTGCTAGGGGTATGGGTGTAGAAGGAGAGATAGATAGTGGTTGAATATATACTATTTAATGTGGTAAACAAAATTGGGCATTTGTAATCCAATTAAATTTGGTCAAATTTAGAGACAATGTTAATCAAGTTTCAAAAAGATGTTTAACTTCTTTCCCATTTTTGGTGTTATTTTAGAAGGTGTAACATAGCCAACCTTGTAAAAGAATACTAGAAAATAATGGCTCATAAATTAATCAAAGAATATCTCCTGAAATAAAAAATACTCACCTACGTTTTTACAAATTGTGAAATTTCACCATGTAAGCCATTTAAAATGACTCTCTGTGACAGATGAAAAAAAATAAATAAACAAGATTGAAAGGTAAATATAAATTTAGAAGCAAGTATTTCATGAGACAAAGTTATGGTAGATAAAGAAAATCTTTGCAAAGGCTCAAAATATGCTTAACCTCTGTTAATCCTAAAATGCAAGGAGAAAGACCACTGACCCAAATCATCATGGACAAATTGCAGGAAGCAAGGAACTTAATAAAGCAAGCATTTTTGTTTATGCACATGAGCTGCTTGCCCCTCAGATGGAACTCAAGTGGTCAACCCTTGACGTGAGGAAGACAAAATTTTATAGCTCAAAAATAGGGGCTTTGGGAGTTTGGGAGACATGATTACAAGGTGGTCATAATAAGGTTGTCTTAACAAAAGATGACCATAGCAAGGTAGTTAGAACAAACTTTTGCAACAAAGGGAGTGTGCAAAATAGTTATTATAACTTTTTGAAAGTCATGGTTGTGGTATTGTAGAATTTGAATTTAAGATGTGTTATATTCGTTTATGCTGTAGAATGTTTGTCCAATGACACAAAGATGTGATGCATTCCTTTATGTTGTATTAGTTTGACTTTGTGAAGCTCTGTTACCTTGCATGTCTAAAACACTTGATTGGTCTAAGAAAGAGCTAAATGGCTGATATTTAGGCAGAAGAGGGCTAGGAGTGTTGGAAGGCATGGAGGATAAATGGGAGAAATCTGGGAGGATATCAAGGAGCAAGAAGAAGGGGCCAGCTACCCAGCCACCCAGGCACCCAACCAGCCACCCAGCCACCCATGGAGTAAGAGTGAAAGTAAGATATACAGAAGTAAGAAAACGTAAAAGGCCAGAGGCAAAAGGTAGATGGGAAATGTAACTTAAGAAAAACTGGCAAGAAGCAAGCCAAGCTAAGACCAGGCATTAATAAGAACAAATAGGCTTCCATGTGATTTATTTGGGAGCAGGATGACAGGGCTCCAAAGAGCAAAGAGCAAAAGAATGAGGAGTGAAAAACAACAACAACTACATTGTGGTTTACTGGAACTGGCAGTATGGAACCATGTGTAGTTAAGGTTATAGGTGGGATATAAACCAATCCTTGAGAAACAGGTTTAGTCATAAACAGGATTGAGCCTAGTCTCTTTATTATGTGTCGGTGCCCCCTCCATCTTGGCACAAGGTCAGAGAGTTCAAAACTGTCCTCAGGAAGTCATAAGACCTAAGGATCAAAGATGTGACCTCAGAAGGATGTTTGACTGTCTTATTGTAAATAACAACCAAGCTGAATGTGAGGTGTGGCTACTCCTGACTCTCAAGGCTAGGGAAGGAGAAGTTGAATCTGAGGTGTGACCACTCCTGATCCTCAAGGCTAGGGAAGAAGTTGAAGCTAAGTTGTTGTTACTGAACCCTTAGAAAAAGTGAGGAAGGAAAGTCATGTTCCATATACATGATACTGTGTTCCCCTTTTTCGATAAGGTATATGAATGGTGAAAAATTAACTCGTGGCATTTCAGTATTCACTGAGCTGCTGTCCTCCTGACTTTGATTCTGTGTCTCTGTTTTTTCTTTATCATCTATAGATAGCGTTTCCCTCAACTACACTCCCCCACTCAGGCATGAACTTCTTTCCCTCATCAATGCAACCCCACTCAGGTACAAACTTGGGGCCGCTTGGCTGGTTCTGATTGGAGCCCCATAAAGACACCTCCAATGATTATGTGATGGGTTTTAAGCATAAAATAAAGGCAGGCTTGTTCATTACTCTTGCCCCCACCTCCTCTTTTTAGGTGCTGGGAACTGAATGGAGTACCTCACACATCATAAACACTCTTGCTACCACTAAACTCTATTCACAGCCTGTGCCTAACTTGCATATATAGGAACATGCAGATTTTCTCAGTTGAATGAAAATAATAATTGCATACTATTCATGTATATTTATACATGTCTAGAGAAAGCCTGTGTGTGTGTGTGTGTGTGTGTGTGTTTATATTACGAGCTATCTCCCTATAATCATATTTTTCCCTGCCGTATGTTGGTCATGTAACAAACACTATTACAAAGCAAGAAAACCATTCTACCCTTGATATAGCAATGCTCTGCACTCAGTGATTTCTTGCCTATTGTGAGGATACCACAATTAATTTATTAGTATTTTTATTACCTGAGTAAAAATTCTGTTTTAAATTAAATGCACTTATTTTCAGACAGCCTACATGACATGTTCTTTCTGGGAAAAAAGGAAACAAAGAAAGAAAGAGAGAGAGAGAGAGAGAGGGGGGGGGAGGGAGGAAGGGAGGGAGGGAGGAAGAAAGGAAGGAAGAAAGGAAAGAAGGACAAAACAAATAAATCATGGTCAAAATGAAATCTTAAGATGACATCAGTCCTATTTGTCCTAAGTCCTGGTGTTTTATGGATGGTAAGCAGCAGCTGGTTATGGTGACAGTTGCTAGACCTAATTTGTTAACATTTTCCCTTCTCTAAGCCACCCTCAAAGAAAATAATGAATGGAGGCACCATCTGCACTGTAGTCTAGGAGAGCAACAACGCCATCTAGATTCATGTTTCCACCTATAAAAAATGGTAGTTATAAATTTTTAATGTACAACAGAAGAGAGTTATTTGGCAGAACAGAAAAGTGCAGATCAGAAATATATTTTGACCTGTTTTTGTTTGTTTGTTTGTTTGTTTTTTGTTTTGTTTTGTTTTTCCTGCTAGATTATTTTTGATGGACAGACTAAAACAGATTTCTTCTGAAGTTTTGATGTTGGAAAGTTCCTCCGCCTTCTGGCAAATTCAGAAGTACATGTCAACAATTTATTAGTAAAAGCATAAACGTTTGAATTTTCGCTCTTAGGGACATACAGTTTAACAGTGGAGCATGCTCTTTGTATTTCAGTGTATATTACAAAAATTAAAGCAATGCTGATAAGCAGTCTAGTACAATCTAACACTCAGAAGAAACTTTTGTATTTTTTCGAGCCACTCTCACTGTCACCCTGGCTGGCCTGGAACTGGCTTTGAAAACCAGGCTGCCCTCAAACACAGAGATCTACTTGCCTCCTGCACCCTGGGCTTAAATGTTCATGTGACCAACCTACACCAAATTAGAAAAGATGAATCAACCCTTCAGAGATGTCACTTGCTCTAGGGACCCATAAAGTGTAAATGGAACCAACTGATCTCCAACAGTTCTGTTCTACAAGACTGCATAAATTTATCCACCAAAAAATAACCTATTAAAATTAGAAGTTAAGTCCATCCTAACCATAAGCATGATCTCTACTGCTGAATAACACTATAGTCTGAACTTTATTTCTTTATGGTGATACACATTATTGTCATTTTTGCTGACTTTTATTTACTGATGTAACGATAACACTGAACATTTTTTTAAATTCTCAACATTTCAAAGCTCTTGAATAGATACTGCAGCAACAACACTAAACTGGAAATTCCTGTGCCTTTACCAGCTTTACACTATCAAGGTGGTAATGTCTAAAATGAAAGAAGATAATGCCATAGAATATAAGAACTGATTTCATAATTCATACAACAAATAAAATAATATTTGTTTGTTTCTAAAGTAAAAGAAAAATGCCTTTAATGGACTGGAGCTAAAGAAAGTTACAAATATAATTTGTACACATAAAATTTAATGAATATAAATAAGTTCAAGGTGTAATAGACTTTTAAGCCACAGGAGCTGACAAGAGAAATTGTTATGTTTTCAGTAATGTTTCTGTTATTTACTTATGTACCAAAAACAGCAAAGTAGAAAGTAAGTAATAGGAAGTCTGCTGGGCTCAGGGACTGGAAAATATAGGAGGACTTCTGAGCTATGCATTCATTAGCATGTCCATGAAATGCATGTAAAATAACTTGGAAATCCTTACATAGAAAGGTAATATTCCTAGATACTGTGAAAAGACTGATATGCCTCTAACTTGTAATCATTCTCAACTTCTCTGGGGCCAGGAAGGTTGTTCTTTGAGCACCTCAAATTAAACACAGATGTCTATAATCAGGTTAGTTATCTGTGCAATTTTCATGCAGTGCTCTTGAATCTTCTACTTGGACTCTTGGCACAGCCTTATTAGTCATAATTATGTATATGATTTTAAAAGGTTGTGTAGAAAATGTGATGCTTTAGCAAATGGTCATAGGTTTGTAGAACAATGTTAATATTTTAAGAAAACAGAAGAGTTTGAATGTGTTCAATTGCACTGAATATTCACATACATAGAAGGGACAACCTTCCATATAAATGCATTCATCTTTTTTTCCCCCAATACTGGGAAATGGGGTTCCCATTTATTTGTACTATTTATAGCATCTCTTCAGAGATATTATTGTTCATTCCAAAATTTTACAACCCAGTTACCACAAAACTTTGCCCTAGTCTTCTCATCCATTGTATTTTAGCTCATTTTGGTCTTGACTGGCAAGGTGCCTAACTTGTATCTATCTATTAAGGCCGTTGTCTGTTGGTTATTGCTGGGCTCATAGGTATTAGTTACCTTATTTGATACAGTACATGAGTTAAGTCCTGTAGCTTTGATATGTTCCTTTCTTCTAATGGAAACTCTTTGAATGTGAGCTTGCTATATAACCATATAGCAGTTATTTCCAAATCACACATCAAAATAAATTTAAGAAACTAGAATTTTATATGTTCCAGTTTCTCACTGATACATAGGGATTTAAATTATCTACCTCAGTATATGATAGTCATGTGTTTATTTCCTGAGGATCAATTACGGATTGTGTTAAGTGTGTAGCACATGGAAGATGTTACTCTGATGGTTTAGTTTCTGATACTGAGACATTTTTTTTAAAAGCCTTATCAGTCTTTCACTTAGAATCTGCTCCACGAGAAACAAATCAGGGTCATGTTCCTGTACAACTCCTTTCATGTCTTCAACCTCTGGCCTGGACCCCACATCTGCATCTCCAATCATCTGCTTCAATATATTTTTTTCTCCTGTACCACAATCATGGAAGACAAAATGGAATACTTCCAAAACTTCAGGACCCGATTCTTAGACTGACCATTGCCTCCAGCTTTGCAAGCCAACCTACAATTTAATAATTCTCATATGGATGTATCAGTAATAAAAGAATGTGAATATTCATACTAACTACATTATGCAAAGACTCTTCTAAAATTCTTAATGCATGTGTGATTGTTGTTTTTCTTTTCAAAATTAATGTTGGAGTTTCCTGCTTTAGAATTGATAACTCCCAAGCTCTTGGTAGAGTAATTGAATTAGCAGTGTTTGTGTACATTTTCCAACTCTGTCAAAATGAAGGTTTTAGAAATTCTGAGAATACAAGTACATACTCGGTAAAACTGCTGGGGTTTTTGTTGGTTGGTTTGATTGTTCTGCCTGTTAAATCACATTCATTTAAATCTGATTAGAAACACTGATTTTTTTTTCAGTTTATTTTTAAGTATTTGTACTATCACCTCATAGAAGTCAAGGGAAAATGAATGTAGTTTTAGTGAGAATTTCCTGGTAGTATTGATGTTAAGTGATTTTATTTATTCATTAAGGAGAGCTTTCTCAAACTGGTTTCTGTCTTTTTAGTCTCAACGTTTTTTTTTTTGGGTTTTTTTTTTTTGTTTTTTGTTTTTTGTTTGTTTGTTTTGGTTTTTTTTGTGTGTTTTTATTTTATTCTGTAAGATGACTGTAATTCTTTAGTATTATGGGAAAGGTTTTAAGTAAACAGTCTGTGAAATAATATGAAACAGTCAGTAAGAAACATTGGTATGCATCAAAAGTATGTGAGGTTTCTTTTTTGTGATACATTTTTTTAATTTTATTTCAAACTAGCTCATTTTATATGTGAACCCAAGTCTCCACACCCTCCAGTCCTCCCCAATTCTCCCCACCAACCCCCACCCCATCCCATCTCCTTTCTGCTCCCCAGGGAGCAGACTTCCATGGGGAGTCTTCAAAGTCTGTCATATCATTTAGAGAAGTGCCTAGGCCCTCTCCTATAGTCTAGGCTGAGAGAGTATCCCTCTATTTGGCATGGGCTCCCAAAGTCCATTCATATATGAGGGATAAATACTGGTCCATTACCAGAGGCCCCATAGACTGTCCCATCCTCCTAATGCCCACATTCAGGAGGTTTGGGTCAATCCTATCCTGGTTCCCCAGGTGTCAGACTGGAGTTCATGGAGACATTTAAGGTAGCCTCTTCCCTATTGCTTGGATTGTTAGTTGGGGTCATCCTTATAGATCTCTGCACATTTCCCTAGTGCCTCTTAAAACCTATAATAGCTCCCTCAATTATGGTATCTCTCTTCTTGCTCTCCTCTGTTCTTTCCCTGACTCAAAGTATATGAGGTTCCTAAGTGCCAGCTTTTTTGCTATCCCTTTTGAAAACATGGAAAAGTTGGTGTACAGGGTTTGATGGGTCGGGCTGTTGAAAGAAGTCATATAAAATAGGAGACATTTATTCAGGTAGTTGCCAATAAAGTACTAAGAACTAACGTGCATGGCTCCTGCTTTTCTTAGCCTGCCTTGGCAGTTTTAGTAGAGTTGAGGAGACTATTGGTTTGCTTATATTGTGAGCCTGTTCTTCCTGCCATCATTTCAAGTCTTTATGCCCACTATATTACTGTATGTGCCAAGCTTTCATGTTGAATGTTCTAGGAAACCAGATTGTCTTATAGCTATTTGTTGCCTAGGATTTTCAGGTTGTTAGTAATGCCAGAATAAGTTCTTTATTTTCATTGGATTTTGAACACTTTTGGTTCTTACAGCAGCTGTGACACAGGTTTCCTTGCAGTCTATCATCCACAAGTTTCTGACTGCTGGACCATCTCCTTTCAATGTCACCACTCTGATTTCTCTACCTGATCAGCTCTCTAGGCTAGGTATGCTTTCTTCCTCCTAGTTTATAAGAGATTGTCTCTCTTCATGGTTTAATTGTAACTAAAGGAACCTCTGTTTTTGGTTTCAGAGAATTTTAATTAACTATTATTTTGTTTAACTTTATATATTGACATGCACTCAGGTATGTTTATTTTCTTTTACATTAGACATTCTATTTATCTGAGTTTTTAAATGTGTATTAACACATAATATATTTTAGCCAGGTTATAAAGCACTGGTAAGGCTTTTTACTCAAAGCAAAATGCTAACTATACTATAACCTCAGTTTCCCTGAAGTAGCACACACACTTGAGAACTTGGAAGTTATCTTGCACTGTTGTTCAATGATTTTGGACTAGAGGAGTCAGAGATCACTTTTGCCTTTGTCATAGTCTCCTCTAATGTACACCAAAGGGGAGATGCACATGGACAATGAATCACACAGCTAGAAATCACTGAGTACTGATGGGATTTTAACATCAGTGAGAGGGTCCATTTAGAATTTGGCAATGTGAGTGGAATTGAAGAATGTCAAGTGGAAAGAATACTAGGCAGGGCTTAATTAAAATTTGGTTAAAGTTTTACTAGATTTTAGCATTTTAACTGAAGAATGCTAGATAACAAATATATATATATATATATATATATATATATATAATATATATATATATAGGAAGATATATCAGAATTACACCTGACTTCTCCATGGAAACTCTGAAAGCCACAAAGTGCTGGACAGATGTTCTCCAAATACTAACAGACCACAAATACCATCCCAGACTATTATACCCAGTAAACTCTCAATCACTGTAGATGAAGAAAATCCAGATATTCCATGACAAAACCAGATTTACACAATACCCATCTGCAAATACACCCCACAGAAAGTTCTAGAAGGAAAATGCCAACCCAAGAAAATTGACTACACTCACAAAAACATAGGCAATAGATAATCCCACTTTGCCAGAAGCCAAAAGAAAAAGTGTGGTAAATCTAATACTCTCAATACCACCAGTACCAACAAATCCAAAAGAAATGAGAATTAATAATCACTGGTCCTTAATTTCCCTCAATACTAATGGTCTTAATTTGTCTATAAAAAGACACAGGTTAACATAATGGATATGAAGACAGACCCCATCCTTCTGCTGCATACAAGAAAACACACCTAAACTGAAAGACAGACACTACCTCAGAGTAAAGGATTGGGAAATATTTCCCAATCAAATGGGACCAAGAAACAAGCAGGTGTATCTATCCTAATATTTAACAAATTAGATTTTAACTAAAGTCAATCAAAAGAGATAAACAAGGTCATTTTGTATTCATCACTGGAAAAATCCATCAGGACAAAGTCTCAGGTCTGAAATTCTATGCCCCAAATACAAAGGAACCCACATTTGCAAGAGAAACATTACTAAAACTCAAATCTCACATACAACATCGTAAACTTATAGTGGGAGACTTCAATGCCAATTTCTCACTACTAGACAGGACCACAAGCAGAATCTTAACAAAGAAACAAAAGAACTAACAGAAGTTAGGACCTAATTGGGTTGAACAGACATCTATAGAACAATCCATTCAAACACAAAAGAATATACCTTCTTAGCTCCACATGGAAGCGTCTCTAAAATCAACCACATAGTCCGCAACATAACAAACCTCAACAGAACAAAAACATTGGAAGAGCCCCCTGTATCTTATTAGACCACCATGCTTTAAAGTTAGAATTCAACAAAAACACAAACTACAGAAACCCTACAAACTCATGGAATCTGAAAAGTCCACAATTGCACCATTCTTGGATCAAGGAAGAAATAAAGGAGGAAAGTAAAGACTTCCTAGAAATTAATGAGAATTAAGACACAACATACTCAAACTTATGGTACACTTTGAAAGCAGTACTAAGAGGAATGTTTATTGCACTAAGTGCCCACATGAAGAAAGTGGAGAATAGTCACATTAGAGAATTAACCACACAACTGAAAGCTCTAGAACAAAAAGAAGTGAACTCATTCTTGAAAAGTAGACACCTGGAAATATTCAAATTGAGGGCTGAAACAATAAAGTAGAAACAAAGAAAACAAAACAAAGGAACAATGTAACAGAGTTGGTTCTTCCTGAAAGTCATCAAGATTGACAAGACTTTATCCAAATTAACCAACATGCAGAGAGGACATGCAATTTAGAAAATAAGAAATGAAAAGGAGGACATAACAGAGGACACTGAGGAAATCCAGAGAACCTTCAGGTCACACTTTGAAAACCTGTACTCCACATATTAGAACACTTAATGTAAATGAACAAATTTCTAGATAGATATCATCTACAAAAAATATATCAAGAAGAGGTAAGCAATTTAAATAGACCTATAACCCCTAATGAAATAGAAGCAGTCATCAAAAGTCTCCCAAGAAAACACCAAACAAAACACAAACCAAGGCCAGATGGCTTCAGTGCAAAATTCTAACAGGAATTCAAAGAAAAGCTACTACCATACTCCTCAAATTGTTCCACACACAGAAGCATAAGGTGCATTGCCAAACTCTTTTTGATTGGCTACAATTACCTTATTACTCAATCCACACAAAGACACAACTAAGAAAGAGAACTACAGACCAATACCCTTAATGAACATTGATATAAAAATACTCCATAAAGTACCTGCTAATTGAATTCAAGTACACATCAGAGAAATCATCCACCATGACCCAGCAGACTTCATCCCAGGGATGCAGGGATGGTTCAACATATGAAAATCTATCAATATAATCCACTATATAAACAAACTGAAAA
Organism: Phodopus roborovskii; assembly: GCF_943737965.1. Lineage (NCBI taxonomy): Eukaryota > Metazoa > Chordata > Mammalia > Rodentia > Cricetidae > Phodopus > Phodopus roborovskii. The sequence goes on from NW_026126556.1 coordinate 80,969, forward strand.
AGAAAAACAATGTGATCCTTCCACTAAATGAGGAAAAAGCCTCTGACAAAATCCAACACCCCTTCATGATAAAGGTCTTGGGGAGATCAGGGACAACAGGAACATACATACACATAATGAAAGCAACACACAGTAAACCAACAGCCAACATCAAACTAAATGGAGAGAAACCCACTGTTTGTCCACTAGGTCCATATCTCTTCAATACTGTACTTGAAATTCTACCTAGAGCAATAAGGTAACAAAAGGAATTCAAAGGGATACAAATTAGAAAGGAAGAAGTCAACATTTACCATTTGCAGATGACATGATAGTCTACAGAAGAGATCCAAAAAACTCTACCAAGGAACTCCTACAGCTGATAAACGCTTTCAGAAAAGTGGCTGGATACAATATTAACTCAAATAATCAGTAGTCCTACTATATACAGATGATAAATGGGCTGAGTAATAAATCAGAGAAATAATACCCTTTACAACAGCCACAAAGAACATAAAATACTTTAGGGTAACTCGAACCAAACAAGTGAAAGACCTGTAGAGCAAGAACTTTGAGACTTTCAAGGAAGAAATTATAGAAGATACCATAAAATGGAAAGTTCTTCCATGCTCTTTGATAGGTAGGATAAACATAGTAAAAACGGCATTCTTGCCAAAAGTAATCTACAGATTCAATGGTATCCCCATCAAAATTCTTGTAGGTATATAGGAAATATTCACAAACTCTGATACTTGAAATATTTCAGCTACTATGAGGAGTGTATGCACAAAATATTTGGCAATTGATATTGGTGATTTATAAGAAGAATTGTATGTCTTTATCAAGACAAAGAAAGGCTGTGCCTTTTTGTAAGAATCCCTATCTTTGGGTAATAGAGACTTCAATATTTCACTGTAATGCACAAAGACATCTTTATGTTTTGGTTTGAAATGATATTTGGAAAGGATCTCTCTATGCAGTCCTGCCTGTCCTGGAATTTGCTATGTACTTTGGCTGTCCTTGAACTCAAAGACAGATCCTCCTGCCTCTGCCTCACAAGTGCTTGGAATACAGGCTTAAACCACCATTCCTGGCCTTGGTCTTAGGTTCTTTGAAACAAAGTTTCATTATGTATCCTTCCTGGGCTAGAAATTGCTCAATAGAGTAGGCCTGCTTCAAACTCAGAGAGCCTGATTCCAGAGCCCTAGGATTAAAACATGGGCCACCAAGCCTGCCTGGGATCCTTTTTATATGACTACTAAATGCTATATGTGTTAGCTGTCTTGGCAAAGTAAAATGTCATATGTGGGAAAAAAAAAAAATATGGGCTAGGCTTCCTTGAGACCTGGTTTTTAATTGACCAGGGTGACCATGAGTTCCATGTTCACCTGCGGATGGTCTTGTCTTCATGATTTCTTAAAATTAAACTTATTTATTTATTTTATACCCCTACTGCAGTTTCCTCTCCCTCCTCTCCTTCAATTCCGCCCCACCTCCCCTCTCTACACCCCTGCTGCTGCTCGCTTCCTCTTCCCCCAGTACACTTGTCTTCCTTTCTGTTCTCCCACATCAACAAAACATGGTTTGTCATGTTGCGGCACCTGAAATATGTACCTCCCCCTAGTATTAATGCAGGGCACAGCAAACAAGTATAAGGAAGAGGTACCCAAAAGCCAGCTATAACCTTAGAGACAGCCCCTGATCCTACTGTCAACTGTCAACACTGTGAAACACAAACCACTCAAAGACTCTACAGTTGTCTCGATCTTAATCCAGAATAATCTTAACATCAAAATATGTTAAATGTGAAAAAGTCGCACCTTTGTTCATATGACATAAGTTTTGTGATGGGAGATGTCATTCTGTGAATGTGTTTCTCTAAATGGTTAATGAATAAAGCACTGTTGGCAAAGAGGAAGGCAAGATGGGCTGTACTAGAAGACAAGGAAGAATCTGGGAGAAACAGGAGGAGAGTCAAGAAGTTAAGAAGATCTGGATTCTCTCTCTAGTAAGATAAGTTCACATAAAAACACTTAGATTAATAGAAATGAGTTCATATTTAAAACAGAGATAACCAATAAGAAACACTAGAAAAAGGCCAACATCTTTATATTTGATACAGAGTCTGTATGTGTTATGTGGGGCTGACATGGATGTGGGACCAGGCTGGCAGGAATAACTGCTCCTAAGAGTATAGATGTTTAGTTTAATGATCATCTTTTTTTTTTCTTTCAGAACTAGATGATTTGTTTGCTTTTTTGTCCTCTGTGGCCCATGTCTAAATGAATTAGTTCTACATCATCATGGCAGGAAGCAGGGTGGCAGGCAGGCAAGCTTCCTGTTGGAGAAGGAGATGAAAGTTCTGTACCTTGATCTGCAGTCAACAGGGAATGAAATGACTGTCATGCTAGGTGAAGCTTGAGCAAGGACCTCAAGACCCTTCCCCACAGTGACAAACTACCTCCAAAGAATGTACCTTCAGATGCCTTGCCTGTTATTTCTTTGCTTTCACAGCTAAGCACTCAGGAGTTTCCATCACGGGGATCTCACGCTGCACAAAAGTACAAGGATTTTCCCCTATGAATGAAAAGTGGTAGCAAATACAGAGACCCACAACTAGACAATATGAAGACACTGAGACATCCTGCTGACACATCCTCAGACACTCAATCCTAAATGGGCTGTCTCCATCAATTCTTCCCACAGCAGAGGAGACTGTAAGGGCCAGTGGGGATGGGAGACATCAGGGAAACAAGGCCTGCCACACAGGACTGTCACACAGACATACATATAACATCACAGAAATCGTGCCAGCCTAAACATGGAAGCATAGATCTCAGGCAGGTGGGATCCCGGTTCTGACAGGGAAATTAGACACAAGTCCCCAAACAAACATAGTGCTCTCTCCAGTTAGTGACCACCCACAAAGGAAGAAGTAGTTGCCTCCAGTGTCGTCGAACTCTACACACACACTTCAGTCAAGGGTGGGCCCTGTGGCCACCAGCAGATGGTAATAGCAAACAAACTCAGTGAGATTATTTCTTTCACACGGCTTCTTCTATAAATAATGTGTACCTTATGTTTCTTTTGCTTATATATTATGGTTTCCAATTTTGTTACTATGGGTTTACTGTGTATGCAAATTTGTAGGTCTCAGCCTCTGTATGTGTTTCTTGTGCTTTCCCTTTGGCTGTTTCATTTTCCCTGTTTGTTTTTATTTTATATTTTTCTTTTATTGAAAACAGAGATTCTGTTCTTTTACAACACATCCTAATTCTCCTTGCCCCTCCCTCTGATGCTCCCCGTTCCTCTCCTCCTCCCCTCCCTCTGGATCCACTCCTTTCACTCTGTCATTAGGAAATGCCAGGCTTCTAAGAGGTAATAACAAAGCATGACACAATAAAATATATGTGAAGCCAAAACTATCATGCCAAAGTGGTTTACAGCAACCCAACAGGAGAAAATGAGTCCCCAGGACAGGAACAAGATTCAGAGACCAACTCTTTCTCACAGTCAGGAGTCCTATTAAAATGCTAAGCTAAAGGCTGCAATATGAAGGCAGAGATCCTGGTTTAGACCAACGAAGAGCCAGAGCTTGCTGGTTCAGTTTCAGGGAGCCTATATAAACACTGCTTAGTTTATTCAGAGAGCTTTCTTCTTCGTGTGTGTGTCCTCATGTCCTCTTTTTATACACTATTTCCAAATCCTCTTCAGCGGGATTCCCTGAGCTCTGAGGGAGGGATTTGGTGGAGACCTTCCATTCAGACTCTCACTATCTCTCTCTAGCTCTCTCTAGCTCTGTCATTCTCTCTCTTTTTTCTCTCTCGCATTCTCTCTCTCTCTCTCTCTCTCAACTCTCTCTCTGTCTGCATAATGTTTCGATATGGTCTCTGAAATTGGTGGCACTTGCTGCTGGAGGAAACAGCATCTCTGATGATGACTGGATAAGCTACTGTTCTATAAGTATGGTAGAGTATTATTGGAAGTCAGTTTATTGATTTTGTTTTTTTCACCAGTAGTTTATGGGTTTACCCAAGGCCTCTGGGCTCTCTATTCTCTGGACGTGGTTACCAAAGCAATGTTGGGTATGTGTTCCTTCTGGTGCAGTGGCCTTAAGTCAAGTTAGACATTGGTTGTCCTCTCCCAGAAATTCTGTTCCACCATTTTCATGGCAAGGAGATGGGGTGTTGTCTACATTTCTCTTTCAGTATGTTCTTTTAGTATTAGTTTTAGATGCCTTTTTAATTCTAATGAGAGAGAAAAGAAAGTGTGTGGATTTTTAAGGCTTAGATGGTACAGAGGATGTAGCAGAAATTGGAAATGGGAAAGGAATACATCTTTCAGGGGAAAACTACTGGAAAGTAAGAAATAAACGGGGACAGTTCTCATTGCAAGAAAAGTTATATGCTAAGGTAAAAGGTGCCTGTTTATCTTATGGTCAGTGGATTATTAGCAAGTCTTCAATTAAGAAGAGAATATGGTCCTCTATTCAACTGAACGTCCTATACCAGGATGTATGAGCAGAAAGTTTGGTTCCAGAATGAAGCCTTTGTTGAGAAGATACAACCAAAGATGCTCCAACTTTTCTATTTTCAATTAAGCATAAAATTATGTCAAATGCTCCTCCTGGAATATAGTTACTGACAGGGAGGAGTGATAAGAAAATGGAGGAGGCTACAGATACCCACAGAGACAGCTGAACTTAACGAGGGGGAGCTAATGGACCTTCTAACTGACAGCTAGGAATCCAGCATTGGTCTGACTGAGACCTCCTGAACATGGGTTTCAGTTAGAAGGTCTGGGCAGTCTAAAGGACCTGACACAGTGGAAACAGGATGTATCCCTGGTGCAGGAAAGAACTTTGGGATCACATTCCTCACAGATGGATACTCCCTTAGCCTAGAGGCAGGAGGGTGGGCCTAGTCCCAACTCCAAATGATTGGACAGATTTTGTTGATTCCTCCTGGAAGCTTTCACCCTCCCTGTGTAATGTGGGAGGGATGGGATGGGAGAGAGTTCAGGGGGCATGGGAGGGATAGAGGAAGGGAAAGGGAAACGGGATAGATATGTAAAATAAGAAAAAATAAAATTATGTCAAATTCTCCTCCATTATTATATAATCCACGTTATACAACATAATGATCCATCCTGGTCAAAGAGTATGAATACTGTCTACCTAAAATCTATTTAGACATAGGAATCTATGAACTGTACCATGAGGTCACCAAAGCTCTAGCACTGTTTTGTCCTTTCTTTCTCTTCTTTCTTTTTGTTTTTTGTTTATTGTTCATTTCGAGACAGGGTTTCTTTGTATTGCTTTGGAGCCTCTTCTGGAACTAGCTCGATAGAAGAAGAGACTCCCCTGGAACTCACAGAGACCCTCCTGACTCTGACTCCCGAGTGCTAGGATTAAGGCATGTACCACCAAGCCTGGCTTGAACCTCTATAACTTTGTTGGCAAGTTTCTACTAGGCAGTGAGAAGTTCAGCATTGAATATTTCAGGTGAACTGTTCATTCTCCTATTCGTTTATCACCCAGAAGACTGCTGCAGCGCTGCTGTAGGACTCACCTGAGTCAGAATTTCTCAGAATAGGTCAGCTTGAAACAGACAAGACTGCTGGAATTCTCCATCTAAATGGGAAGCAGACAAAAGGCAACGCCTAGGAGGGAGGGCAAGGAGGACATGTGCTGAGAAAAGGAAGAAGAAAAAGGATGATTCTGTTCTCTCCAGTAGATTTTCAGGAGAGCTAGGGTGTGGAGAAGCTTGGGGCAGAGGTCTGCTGTTTCCAGAACCTAGAAGATGCAGGAGAATGAGACTAAGATGCCCAGAGAAGATGAGAAAGATGATGAGGAGAAGGAAGAGGAAGAATGAGTGAAGAGGAACTGTGTCACAAGGAGGAGGAATGTAGAGTTAGCAGGCCCAGGGGACGTCACAGAAGAGGGTAGGAGACTGTAATAGACACAGGGGAAAGTACATCTGCTGCAAGACTGTGTCTCCTATGTATGACACGGCCCCTGAATCTAGGAAACCTGACAATATGGCTGCCTATACAGCACTCTCCATCAAGAGCTCCAGGCAAATAATGACTATTGAGACAGGGAGGTTAAGCTTCCCTATCGATAAGGCCCTTAGTTGTTCTAATTCAAGTCTTATGCCCTGTGATCACATTCCTATGAGGAAAACTAAATGGACTCAGTAGGGAGTATTAATATATTTATTTGTTTATACATGTGTGTGTAACAATAATAAAATGAGAGGGCATGAATTCTAAACTGAGGAGGAAGAAACAGAAAAAGTTGGGGATAAGAAGAGGAGACATGTAAATGCTGTAATATATAGATATTTAAAACTACAAACTATTAAAAAAAAAAGCTACATACTTGAGGTCTGCTGCTTTGCTGCGTGTTCATCTCGCCTGAATAATGTGCGCTGACTTCTCCAGTGGAGCCCAGCTGTCTCTGAAATCGCGGAGCAGAAGCTTGTTCTTCAACTACTAAATTCTTGTTGTAGTCGCCAGGGTCCATGGTATGAGGAAGAGAAAGAAACAGGTAAGTAGAGAGGGTTTTTGAATTTTCTTGTAAACTATGCTTCCACTTCGTGGCATTCACATTATTTTCAATAGTTTCCTGTGCAAGGATACCAATCTCATAGTAGTGAGTTAGTGATTCACAAGCCTCTTTCATGAAGACATGAATCTTTGACCCTTAAAGGAACACAAGGCTGTAAAGGAGGAGAGTATGCAGGCCTTACTCTGCGCTTGCGCACTGAACAATATCAGCGCTCTTTGATGAGGTCAGGATCACAGGGACATGCAATTGCGCATGAGCACTGAGGTACATTTGCATGGGCACAGCTTCACATCCGCGTGGACATATGTGTAACTGCTAAGAATTGTTGGAGCATATTCGTTAACGAAGGTGGCTTTACACCACCATTTCTGATCAATGTATCCACAACTGATCGACTCTCACCACTTGTGCTCAGTACCCTGACATTGTGAGGACAGCAGGTTGCCTTCTAATGGGTGATGGTATCAAGACAAATTACAGGAGGAGTGCGGCACAGAATGGTCACATAAGGTATGTCTCCTGAAGCCCAGGGAAGACATCCCGAGAAGGTCTTCGTGAGGTTCTTGACTTTAGAGAATTTTAGACTTTAGAATACTATTGCTGGATATACAGAGCATTAAGAGAAGCTATGAGGGTCTTTTGGAGTTCTTTGAATGCAGGAAGACATGAGGCATCATGTTCTTTTTGCCTGAAAACTTCTGCAGATATATCTCATAGAATCACAGAAGTCGGATGCAAACAGCTCTAAGAATCTGAGACAAAGTTCTATGGTGTCTCAGTGTGGGTGCTCACAGGTGGATCACACATGTTGAAAGCAGGTAAGAGGCCCTCAAGCAGGATCCATGGCAGAGAAGGAATCAAGTCCAATATGGGAGGAGCCATCTCTCTTGTCTTCCCAAAGGAGACGTATGTGGGGAGTGCCCAGCTGTGCTTTCTGTCACCCAACTTTCCCATAATTTTGATCTGCATAGTTGGGCCGGTTTGGGTGCTTGGGACATCTGTGTGAGCAGCAGGATGGGACACAGATTATAACTGTTTCCCCTTCCATGGGAGCCTCTTACACACCATGACTCTGTCTCATGCACAAAAGAAATACATGTAACTTGTCTTAGTTTTGTGTTCATGTGCCTTCATAGTTTTGCCAACATTTAATCTCTTCAAGGAAATCTTTCCATTCCTTGTTTGTAAATTTTATTACACACACACACAGACACACACAGAGACACACATTTATAATTACATGTATGTTCTCATTATTTTATATTATTTTAACTATAGAGTGAACATTATTCGAAATGTAAAATATAACAAATGCAGTTATTGAAAAACTACTAACTTTATAAAGATTTCCTTAAATATACTTACCTTCCCAATTACCTATACCATTTCTTGAAATCCATTTATTCTCTGTCATATGTACTCCTCTGTCTCTCATGTTTTCTGTCTACTATAATGACTGTGTTTAATCTGAGCCTCACTTCCCCATTTAAACACAGATTTTCCTCTAGGTTAATGGTTCTTGAAAAAATGGGGGGGGGGGAACTGGGTCCCTTTAGATTAAAATTTCGCTGTTTCTAATGTTGTCTAATGTTGCAAGAAAATTTTATTTAGTTATCACCTGCCATGCCTTGATAATCAGTCTGTTATATACCTGCCATTATCATAAATCAGAAGAACATTGTTCTTTGTAAAACCACCTTTTTTATGTACTAAAGAATTTGTAAGTTGTTCCCAATTGTCACTGTAAACATCAAGAGTTGCTATTGTCATTCTAGCATCCAAATGATAATAATGCATCATAAGCCAGCCATGGCAACACAGCCCTATATTCTGTGCCCTTTGGTACCTGTGGCCAAATTGTATGAATTTGTGTGGAGCTTGTGAAAAAGGGATAAGTATGCCTTGTGTTTTGTTTTGTTTCTTTGGTTTTTCGAGACATGGTTTCTCTGTTTAGCTTTGACTCTTATCAGAGCACTTACTCTGTAGCCTCGAACTCCCAAAGATCAGCCTGCCTCTGCCTCCCAAGTCCTGTGAATAAAGGCATGTGGCACCACCACACAGCCCATGTCTTGTTTTTTTAGAACAGGATTTTACACTCCTTGAAACATAATTCTGTCAACATATCAATAATAATGCAAATGGATGTTTCATTAACCTATTAAAAATTAGTGATATTTATTATATATCAGGCACAATAAACTTATCAGAAATATACTTTTAAGGACTTGGAATGGATTCTCTTCTTTTCATATCTTTGAAACTATCTTATTTAGCATCACTTCATACAATCAAACAAAACCACCACATTCCTCTCCCATCTCCCAGATGTTGGACACCACTGTGATATCCTCTGTATCTATTCATTTTCTACTGTGCACACTTAACATTCACAAGATCACATAACATTTGACTTTCTGGACGTTGATTATTTAACTTAATAAAATGCCCTCAAGTGTATCCAAATTGTGGACTTTATCCAAGTCAGTGCAAAATAATATTGGTTGTATGTGCATTCTATATATCATTTATATTGAAATGGATCTATGGGTTGTTCAAATAATTTGACTTTTGTTTTCCAAAATCTTGTTATTGATTCATAGTGGATTTCATATCATGGGTCTTAATTCCTTTCTCTGCCCCTTCCCCCCTTCTCATCTGCCTGATGGGAAATGTCATTCTGTAAATATGTTTCTCATACTGGTTAATGAATAAACAATGTTGGCCAATAGCAAAGCAAGATAAGCGAGACTAGGGGACAAGGAGGATTTGAGGAGGTAGTAAGGAGGAGTCCAAATGAAGAGTCTGGAGAGAGCAGGACGCCAGCTATCTCTCCGGTAAGATGGGACTTAGATGAACAGAAATGGGCTAATACTAAAGACAGAGCTAGCTGATAAGAAACAAGTACCTGGCCAACAGCATTATATCAAATCCAGACCTCTGTATGTTATTGGGGGCTGGCGCCGCCATGGATCCTGGCCGGCAAGTAAAAACCCTATGGCTACTCCTTACATATGGCACATGGGTCTTAATTACTCTCTCTGACCTTCTCCCCCCATCCTTTCCATCAGTCCTCTTGCCTTGCAACCCCTCTCCAGGATAAAACAAGATAAAATTGAAAAGAGAAGAAAAGAAATGTCTCTGGAAGCTGCAGTCTGACTCAATGAGTTACACAGGCCTGTACTCCATATAATTTTACTTGCAAATGTTCATTGCATTGAGTCATTGGTCTGGTTTCAGGTCTCTGGTTTTTGCTACATCATTAATACTGGGCCGTCACTGGGGCTCCTCTTGAATAGACTGTTGTCCTATGTCATGGAGATCCTGTAACTTTGGGTCTGCAGGACCACCCTGTTTTTGGACTACAGCAGATGACTGGGTGGAAGATGGGAAGGGTTAATTCCTAGCTTTGTACTAGGTCTGGGTGGTTGCTGGGGTGGTTAGACCACCTGCTCTGCTTTAAATTTATTACCGGGGTGAGCTGCCTGGTACTGTCCTGGCTAGCTAACCCTTTGTGGAAAACTGCAGGACTGGGGCTGATTCTCTTGCTCTCATATTCTGGGACAAAGTTATAGCTGTTGGTGGACTCACCAATAACCATGCCAGTAGAACCAGCTGTGTCATGCTGCCCAGGTGAGGTGCAGGACCTTTTGGCCTTCTCCAAGGCTGCTGTCATTGTCCATGTTGTTGCAGCTAACTCCGTGCAGCACTATATTCTCTGCCTTCAGTGTTAAGAGGACATCACCAAAATCACAACTGCAGCCAGTCTACAGGTACATACAAGGCCTTTGGCCACAGCACAACCATCAATAGCACGATGCCTCCTGGTGACAAGTTGTCCACCTAACTCAGCCCACTACTCTCTGCCTTCACAACTCTGTATTGGCTTCTCTTAATAGGTCACGAATCAGACAGACGGTATCTCTTTCTCTCTCCCTCACTCCTTCCCTCCCTCCTTTCTTCCCCTCCCCCTAGGGCCTTCCCCTCTCTTCGATACCCACCATATATTTGTTCATCATAACAGAGCGCATCAGGCTACTGGTGGGCCCATGTCTTATCTTCCAGCACCAGGGCAGAGATCCCTTGCCCAGCATGAGTCATTTTCTCGCACTCAGTCTTACTGGTGCTGTGCTTTTTACCTTCTCTTCAGGGATACAGTGTGCATCTACAGACAAATGTCCTATCTCAAGATATGTGGACGGGATGGCTCTGCCAAGAGAGCGCAATGATGAGCGACAGCTCTGCAGTAGAGGTGCCAGCATGTCTCATGAGTCTAGCCTCTTGGGGGTGAGATGTGCTGGTCGTCTATAACCTGCCAGGCCTACAATCCCAACAATTGGACACGTGTGCTGAAGAGAACTGGCATGGAGATATCGCTTTCAGAATTCCCACTTTTCATTATTTCTGATGTATAGGCCATGAGATTGCTGTATCATTTGTGAGACACAGACACCAACACAACACTTGTTGAATTATTTTAAGGTTCTCCACACTGTCTCCTTTGCCTTCCACACTTTTAATTACTTCATTAACTATTTATTGTGGTTTTCCCTCCCACTAATCCTCCCAATTACTCCCCTCTTCCCCTCCCAGCCATCTGGATCCACCCCCTTTGTGCCTCTCATTAGACACCAACAAGGTTCTGATGGATAATATTATAGTAAAATATATATTGTAAGGGCTAATAAAAACTAACACACCAGATTCAGACAAAATGAGCAATCAGAAAGAAAAGAGCCCAAGATGAGGCAAGAGAAAGAGATATGGATAGAGACACTAACTTATTCACACACTTAGCAATCTCTTAAAAACGTAACACAGGAAGCCTTAGTATTACACAACTTATCTGTAAGGTAAAAATAGTGTACTAATAAATAATGATAAATAATTAAATTATCAAAAGAAACCCAGACACAACATTATGAGACAAGTAGCCTTTAAAGATTGAGTTGCTTTCTGTTGGCCGTCGACGGCTGGCCAAGGAGCCTACCACCAGAATAGTTGGTATAGTTTTTGTGGAGAAAGTTAAATTTCCTTTGCAAGAGGTTGTGTATTGGAGATTGGTTCTTGGTTAGGAATGGGGACACATGTTCACTTCTTTCGGCTCTAGGACTCATTCTTGGGCAGATCTATGCACCACTTAGAATTCTCTAAGTAGAAATTAATGTTTTACTCTAGTTAGAGAGCAGAACACACTGACACACAGACAGACGCGCGACACACACACACACACACACACACACACACACACAAACTCACACACAGAGTTTAAAAAGAGATAGAGAGAGACAAGCTAACATACAGAGAGAGAGAAGAGAAGAGAGAGAGAATAAAGTATGCATTCACGAGATCTCCCAGGGGAACAAATTCGGTGATAGGATTTTGATTTTGCTGGAAGCCACTAGCAGTTATTCTATCAAACATTCTGTCTTCTTTCTATGTCCTGAACCCACAAGTAAGAGTGCATACAAATGAAATGGACAGGCATGTGAGCTGAAGGAAATTTCAAGTGTGCATGAATATTGCCTTTCCTTCAGAAAAAAGTCACATCATTGTTTAGAAAGCAGATGAATTACTTATCAGTTAGGGCTTGCAAGTTCACTAGGAGATGTGTATGTTGACATGTCGTATGGTATATTCATTCAAAATCCCTCTTATTCTCACAGGACAGCACTGCATTTTGCCTGTGGCAATGGATGGACCGACTTGGGTACTCTCCTGGTGGAGGATAAAGACGAAAATGTGTGGTGAACACAATTGCACTCTGCTGATGAAGGTAGATGGGAAGTAACAATCAATTTGAGCTTGGGAATGTTTTGATTTACTTAACTAGAAATAGAACAAATTTACTTTATTTAAATATAAGTAATTAGGGTGTATATAGAATATTTATCTGGATTTCCTTGAATTAGAGATCTTGAAGTAATCAAACCCACGGGCTGCCCAAAGCTTCCAAGGGGATATCATGCTCAACCATCTGGAATACGGTACTGATAGAGATAGAAAGGCTGGTGGTGGTGACAGGGTTTTCTACCATTCTGTCTATGGGAAGCCAGGGATAGATTCTGTCCTTCTAGATCCGGTGCTCTGAATGAAGGCAGACGTGAGGTGCAGATCACCCACCTTTGAAGTACATGGGACATGTATAATGTGGGAGCATGTGCAAGGAAACTGTGAACTTACTGTGAACCATGGATGGGGCAGAGTGTAGAATTGTCTTATCACAGGGTATCCCTTTAGAAAGAAGTGTATACACCATCACAAGTGACAGCACTTAAAATCAAGGACATAAAGGCAATGCCCTGGCTTGACCACATTATTAGTGGTGGATGCTACAGACTTAGTTTGGAATGTGCTGTGACATAGATCTCTGGACTTTCAATGTTAATAGTGAAAGTGGAGTTTTCAAGCTCCTTTTTGTGTTTGAGAGGCAGTATGCTCATCACCCTGGATTTATTCCTTCATTTTCTAGTTCCCATTATCTGCACTATGGTAAACATTTCATCAGAATGTCTGTATTATCTGTATAATTATACTTCAAAATGAAGAATTTGTGCAAACTGCAGACAATATTCTTTCTACCCAAAGTTTCCTATCAACAATGCAAGTTATTTATTTTGCTATGCTGTATTAAAACTAAAAGTAGATTTCATTGGTTCATTTTTCACCACTGGCTTACATTTGCCTAGGATAAAGATAACCTTAAAGAGTAAGTCATTAGTACCATAGTAAGTGTGCATTATAAACACTAGCTACTCTAGACTTGATGCATACACCTGAAGTCACACTGTAATGGCCTGCAATATGTAAGCTATACTTAGAAGGGCTAGCCTGAGCTGTGTATCAAGACCCTGTTTCCTTTTCCCAAGAATGATAGTACATACAAGACTGGAAATATTGCTCAGTGGTTAGTAGGAGTTGCTGAGCAACCAACTGATTACAACCCTACTCTCAGCACTAGACAGGGCCACCAGACAGAATCTTAACACAGAAATACAAGATCTAACAGAAAATATGCCCAATTAGCTTTACCAGACATCTATAGAACATTACATCCACACACAATAAAATATACCTTCTTCACAGCTCCACATGGAACCTTCTCTAAAATGGACAACATACATGGCAAGTTAAAAAACCTCAACAGATACAAAAAAAAAAATTGGACTATCTCTCTACACCTTATCAGACCACCATGCTTCCATGTAGAAATTCAATTAGAACACAAACTGCAGAAACACTATATACTCATGGAAACTGAAAATGCACAATTTAACTATTCCTGGGACAAAAAAGGAATGAAAGATTCCCGAGAATTCAAAGAGAATGAGGACAAAATATACCCGAACATACAGGAAATTTTGAAAACAATGCTATGAGGAATATTCTTTGAACGAAGTGCCCATATGAAGAATATGGAGGGTAGCCACATTAGACAATTAACAATACAACTGAAAGACCAAGAATAAAAAAAAAAAAAAAAAAAAAAAAAAAAAAAAAAAAGCAAATCTCAGAGGAGTAGACACCAGAAAATAATCAATCACAGCTGAAATGAATAAAGTAGAAACTGGGAAATCAATATAAAGAATCAATATAACAAAGAGTTGGTTGTTAGAGAAAATCAACCAGATACACAAAGCTCCATCTGGACTCACCCAAAATTAGAGAGAGAGAGAGAGAGAGAGAGAGAGAGAGAGAGAGAGAGAGAGAGAGAGAGAAGGAGAGAGAGAGCATGCCAATGAGCAAATTTGGAAACAAAGAGGGGCATAACAAAGTTCACTGAGGAAATCAAGAGACTTTTCAGGTCAGACTTTGAAAACCAGTACTTCACAAAATTTAAAAGTTTAAGGGAAATGTACAAATTTATGGATAGCTATCACTTTCCAAATTTAAATGAAGAACTGATAATCAAGCAAATAGACCTACCTAAAGAAATAAAAGCACTCATCAAAAGAATCCTACCAAAAAAATCTCAGGGCCAAATATCTTCAATGCAGAATTCTATCAGAAATTCAGAGAAGAGCGAATACCAACATTCCTCAAATTGTTCCACACAATGGAAACAAAGGTTCCTTGCTAAACCTTTTTAAAGAGACTACCAAAGCCACACAAAGTCACAACTAAGAAACAAAACTACATTATCCAACATGCACATTGATGAAAAATTCTCAATAAAATAATGGCAAATCTAATCCAAGAACACATCAGAGGAATCATCCCCCATGCCAAAGAAGGCTTCATCCCAAGGATGCAGGCATGGTTCAACATACGAAAATTAACAATGTGACCTACCATATAAACAAACTGAAAAAGATAAAGAATATGATCATCTCATTAGATGCTAAATAAGCCTTTGACAGAATCCAACACCATTTTATGATAAAGGTCTTGGAGAGGTCAGGGATAACAGGAACATACCTAAACATAATAAAAGCAATATACAGTAAACCAACAGCCAACATCAAACTAAATGGAAAGAAGCTTAAGATGATTCCTCTAAAATCAGGAACAAGACAAGGCTGTCCACTCTCTCAATATCTCTTCAGTATTGTACTTGACGTTCCAGCTACAGCATTAAGGCAACAAAAGGAGATGTAGGGGATACAAATTGGAAAGAAAGAAGTCAAACTGTCACTATTTGCAGATGATATAAGAGTTTACATAAGTGACCAGAAAAACTCTGCCAGGGAACTCCTTAAGCTGATAAACACCTTCAGCAAATTAGCAGGATACAAGATTAACTCTAAAAAACTGTAGGTCTAGTGTATACAGATGATAAAAGGGCTGAGAAAGAAATCAAAGAAACATCACTTTACAATAGCCACAAGCAACGTAAAATATATTGAGGTAACACTGACCAAACAATTGAAAGACCTTTATAGCAAGGTCTATATCTCAAGAAGTTTGTGTCTTTAAAAAAAGAAATTAACGAAGATAGTAGAAAATAGAAATATCTCCAGTGCCCTTGGATAGGCAGTATAAACGTAATAAAACTGGAACTCTTGCCCAATCTACAGATTCAATGAAATCCCCATCAAAATCCCAGCATAATTCTTCACTCAACTTTAAGAATAGTACTCAACTGTATATGAAACAATAAATGACCCAGGATAGTCAAAAAAACCTTGTACAATAAAGGGACAATAGAAGGAATCACCATCCCTGACTTTAAGCTCTACTATAGAGCTTATTGTACTGATAACAGCTTGGAATTGGCAGAAAAATACATATGTGTACCAAAGGAATTGAATAGAAAACCCATACTAACCCACATACCTATAAACACCTGAAATTAGACAATGTAAAGAGGAAAACATCTTCAACAAATGGTGCAGGCACAACTGAATGATGGTGTGTAGAAGACTGCAGATAGAAACATGTCTATCGCCATGAAAAAAACACAAGTCACAGTGGATCAAAGACCTCAACATAAACAGAACCACACTGAACCTCATCGAAGAGAAAGTGGGATGTACCCTTGAAGGAATTGGTATAAAAGGACTTTAAGAGCCCATGACCATGAAGGGATACTCCCTTAGCCTTGATGCAGGAGGTGGTGCCTAGACTCTAATCCAAATGTCTTGACAAATTTTGTTGATCTCTCCTGGAAAGCATCACCCTCCCTGTGGAAGGGATAGGAGGGTGGTTTGAAGGCCCGAGAGGGAAGGAGGGAGGCAGGGGCAGTATAGGGAGAGGGAGCTGGAATGTGTGTATAGGATAAGTATAAAAATAATAATAAAAGAAAGAAGTTTTAAAAAATGAGTAGATGTAGGGCTGGCGAGATGTCACAGTGTTAAGAGCAGTGGCTGTTCTGACAGAGGACATAGTTTCAGTTTCCAGGGCCAGGATGACAACTTGTAACTGCCTATAACTCCTTTTCTCAATAATCTGATGCGTCTGTGGATTCTATAGACAGAAAACATAATTCAGTGCACAAGCAATTATGCTTGCAAAACATGCACAAACATATTAAATAACTGAGCCATTTTGTTTTATAGCAATTGTGAATCAGGTTTGATGGGATCATCATTACCTTTGAGAGCGTTGGTATTTTCTGAAATTTCTGACAAACTTGTTTCTTTCTGACAACCTTGTTTCTTTCTCCAGTTGTCTTTATCTATGTTCTTCCTTGATCAACTTGCCTGGTTTATTCCAGCGACATTCTAGTTTTTACTAGTATCTACAACTTTAAAACTGGGTTTGTGATAACCTCACGATATTCTTTTTAATTACCCAGAATTGATTTCTCTCTGCACCTGGAGATCATGCATTTTCCTGGGAAGGAAAAACAGAATAGTTTACAGGTGGATAGGGAACAGGTGGTGACAGGAACAGGAGGGATCATATGGGGGAGGGTGGGGCAGTGAGGAGAGAGTGCTGGGTGATATGACTGAAATAGGGGTTGGCGATTGGAAAGTAATGTGAAAACTAAGTGCAATGGAATCTTCCAAGAGTGACCCTAATGATTCTTCTAGCAAAGATGGAAGACTCAGAGCATTATCTAGTCATCTCCTCTAACCTAATAGTCCAAGAAATGGTGGGTCTAGGACACTAACCCTGCCACAAAACCTTCAGCCCACAATCTGTCCAGGCTGCAGGAGTGTTTTGGGACAATGGTGGTTCTGAGCTTGTGGGAGTGACCAACCAATGACTGGTCTAACTTTAGACCCCAGGCAAGAGAGGGATTCCATGCCTGACTTATGAGAAATGTCATTCTGTAAAAATATGTCTCATTGGTTAATGAATAGAACACGGGCCACGAGAGGGGGGGGGGCGGGGACAAGGGGGAGGAGAGAGGTAGCGTGGAGAGGAATTTAGGATGGAGGAATGAGAGCAGGCATGCCATCCCTCTCTCCGGTAAGATAAGATCACGTGGATACTTAGATTGTAGAAATGCGGTTTCCTTTTAAGCAGAGCTAGCTGATAAGGAAACAAGTAACAGGTCAACAGCATTATATCTAATACAGAGGGAGTCTGTGTGTTATTTTGGGCTTGAGCCCAGGCTGGTGGAAAAAACACACAGATACCACCTGACACTGCCTGAATGTACCTCAACAGGAGCTCAATCATAGGGAACCTAAGGTTGAAGTAAAGAAAACTGGCAAAAGGAAAAGAAAAAAACATGAATTGGTTCCTAATGACAGTCTGCTATACTCCTAGATCAGTGCCTATCCCTATTCACTAGACAGGCTTCCTCCAGCAGCTTACAAGAACAGTGAAGAGACCCACAGGAAACATTAGTCCATGCCCAGCAGACTCCCACAGAGAGAGAAAGGAAGGAATGTAGGAGCTATGGATGTCCAGTACATCAGCAAACAAGGACCACAGAATAAACTAAGCAGGGCTCATAGTAGTTCAGAGGCTCAAGTGGTAACCCTGGAGTGTGTACACATCTGTGCTAGGTCTTTACAGATATGTTGTGGCTCTTTAGTTTGGGATTTGTGAGACTCCCAAATAGTGGGGGTGAGGCTGTCTCTGACTCTTGCCTGCTCTTTGGATCCTTTTCCTCCTATTGGAGTGCCTCAACTGCCTTGAAATGGGGGTCTCTACATAGTCTTTTTATATCTTGTTATGCCCTGCTTGGTTTATATACCTGGGAGGCCTGCTTTATTTAAAGACCCTGAAGTGGGATCTAGGGGATAGGGGAGATAATTGCATAAATTTGTAAATTACTTTTGTAGGATGCCCATTTTCACAATATTAATTCTAGTGTTCAGCTAGCATGGGAGATATTTCCATTGTGTGGTGTCTTCACCTATTTGTCTCTTCAAGACCTTAACATATTTATTACACAAGCATTTCACTTGCTCGGCCAGAATTATACCGGTGTTTGTTTTGAAAGCTCTTGTGAAAGGTAATGTTTCTTATTGCATTTCTTTTTGCATTTTTTAAATTTCTATGAAGATGGCTACTTGATTTTATGTTACTTCTATGTCCTTCTCTTGTTGTGTTGAGGTGTTTTTCTGTTATAGATTTTATTTCTGGTAGAGTCTTTGCAGAGTTGTATATAAAAATCTTATCACTTGAAAATAAGGAGACCTTGAGTAATTCCTCTAT